>NW_026136893.1:0-131628 GCF_905237075.1 Dicentrarchus labrax | reverse complement strand
TCAGCCTGAGAAGCTCATTCGGCACACTTAGGTGGAAAAACACCAAAGTCCCACAGAATTGCATGTGAAACAAGAAAAAGCCAGAATTACATGGGAAGCGCAGAAAAGTCACTTTTAATAGTTTTGTGCATTACAGCCAAACTAAGTGACAGAGCCACACAAAACCACTCTATAATGTTACAAGTCGCCGCTGTGAGGCTTCCTAAGGGTGGAAACTGGCACATAGGTGCTTCCTGGAAGAGAATGGCAGCTTGTGTCAAAAGCTTGTTTTCTCAGCCTGAGAAGCTCATTCAGCACACTTAGGTGGAAAAACACCAAAGTCCCACAGAATTGCATGTGAAACAAGAAAAAGCCAGAATTACATGGGAAACGCAGAAAAGTCACTTTTAATAGTTTTGTGCATTACAGCCAAACTAAGTGACAGAGCCACACCAAACCACTCTATAATGTACAAGTCGCCGCTGTGAGGCTTCCTGAGGTGGAAACTGGCACATAGGTGCTTCTGGAAGAGAATGGCAGCTTGTGTGAAAAAGCTTGTTTTCTCAGCCTGAGAAGCTCATTCAGCACACTTAGGTGGAAAAACACCAAAGTCCCACAGAATTGCATGTGAAACAACAAAAAGCCAGAATTACATGGGAAACGCAGAAAAGTCACTTTTAATAGTTTTGTGCATTACAGCCAAACTAAGTGACAGGGCCACACAAAACCACTCTATAATGTACAAGTCGCCGCTGTGAGGCTTCCTGAGGTGGAAACTGGCACATAGGTGCTTCTGGAAGAGAATGGCAGCTTGTGTGAAAAAGCTTGTTTTCTCAGCCTGAGAAGCTCATTCGGCACACTTAGGTGGAAAAACACCAAAGTCCCACAGAATTGCATGTGAAACAAGAAAAAGCCAGAATTACATGGGAAACGCAGAAAAGTCACTTTTAATAGTTTTGTGCATTACAGCCAAACTAAGTGACAGAGCCACACAAAACCACTCTATAATGTACAAGTCGCCGCTGTGAGGCTTCCTGAGGTGGAAACTGGCACATAGGTGCTTCTGGAAGAGAATGGCAGCTTGTGTCAAAAAGCTTGTTTTCTCAGCCTGAGAAGCTCATTCAGCACACTTAGGTGGAAAAACACCAAAGTCCCACAGAATTGCATGTGAAACAAGAAAAAGCCAGAATTACATGGGAAACGCAGAAAAGTCACTTTTAATAGTTTTGTGCATTACAGCCAAACTAAGTGACAGAGCCACACCAAACCACTCTATAATGTACAAGTCGCCGCTGTGAGGCTTCCTGAGGTGGAAACTGGCACATAGGTGCTTCTGGAAGAGAATGGCAGCTTGTGTGAAAAAGCTTGTTTTCTCAGCCTGAGAAGCTCATTCAGCACACTTAGGTGGAAAAACACCAAAGTCCCACAGAATTGCATGTGAAACAACAAAAAGCCAGAATTACATGGGAAACGCAGAAAAGTCACTTTTAATAGTTTTGTGCATTACAGCCAAACTAAGTGACAGAGCCACACAAAACCACTCTATAATGTCCAAGTCGCCGCTGTGAGGCTTCCTGAGGTGGAAACTGTAAGATAGGTGCTTCTGGAAGAGAATGGCAGCTTGTGTGAAAAAGCTTGTTTTCTCAGCCTGAGAAGCTCATTCGGCACACTTAGGTGGAAAAACACCAAAGTCCCACAGAATTGCATGTGAAACAAGAAAAAGCCAGAATTACATGGGAAACGCAGAAAAGTCACTTTTAATAGTTTTGTGCATTACAGCCAAACTAAGTGACAGAGCCACACAAAACCACTCTATAATGTACAAGTCGCCGCTGTGAGGCTTCCTGAGGTGGAAACTGGCACATAGGTGCTTCTGGAAGAGAATGGCAGCTTGTGTCAAAAAGCTTGTTTTCTCAGCCTGAGAAGCTCATTCAGCACACTTAGGTGGAAAAACACCAAAGTCCCACAGAATTGCATGTGAAACAAGAAAAAGACAGAATTACATGGGAAACGCAGAAAAGTCACTTTTAATAGTTTTGTGCATTACAGCCAAACTAAGTGACAGAGCCACACCAAACCACTCTATAATGTACAAGTCGCCGCTGTGAGGCTTCCTGAGGTGGAAACTGGCACATAGGTGCTTCTGGAAGAGAATGGCAGCTTGTGTGAAAAAGCTTGTTTTCTCAGCCTGAGAAGCTCATTCAGCACACTTAGGTGGAAAAACACCAAAGTCCCACAGAATTGCATGTGAAACAAGAAAAAGCCAGAATTACATGGGAAACGCAGAAAAGTCACTTTTAATAGTTTTGTGCATTACAGCCAAACTAAGTGACAGGGCCACACAAAACCACTCTATAATGTACAAGTCGCCGCTGTGAGGCTTCCTGAGGTGGAAACTGGCACATAGGTGCTTCTGGAAGAGAATGGCAGCTTGTGTGAAAAAGCTTGTTTTCTCAGCCTGAGAAGCTCATTCGGCACACTTAGGTGGAAAAACACCAAAGTCCCACAGAATTGCATGTGAAACAAGAAAAAGCCAGAATTACATGGGAAACGCAGAAAAGTCACTTTTAATAGTTTTGTGCATTACAGCCAAACTAAGTGACAAAGCCACACCAAACCACTCTATAACGTACAAGTCGCCGCTGTGAGGCTTCCTGAGGTGGAAACTGGCACATAGGTGCTTCTGGAAGAGAATGGCAGCTTGTGTGAAAAAGCTTGTTTTCTCAGCCTGAGAAGCTCATTTGGCACACTTAGGTGGGAAAAACACCAAAGTCCCACAGAATTGCATGTGAAACAAGAAAAAGCCAGAATTACATGGGAAACGCAGAAAAGTCACTTTTAATAGTTTTGTGCATTACAGCCAAACTAAGTGACAGAGCCACACAAAACCACTCTATAATGTACAAGTCGCCGCTGTGAGGCTTCCTGAGGTGGAAACTGGCACATAGGTGCTTCTGGAAGAGAATGGCAGCTTGTGTCAAAAAGCTTGTTTTCTCAGCCTGAGAAGCTCATTCAGCACACTTAGGTGGAAAAACACCAAAGTCCCACAGAATTGCATGTGAAACAAGAAAAAGCCAGAATTACATGGGAAACGCAGAAAAGTCACTTTTAATAGTTTTGTGCATTACAGCCAAACTAAGTGACAGAGCCACACCAAACCACTCTATAATGTACAAGTCGCCGCTGTGAGGCTTCCTGAGGTGGAAACTGGCACATAGGTGCTTCTGGAAGAGAATGGCAGCTTGTGTGAAAAAGCTTGTTTTCTCAGCCTGAGAAGCTCATTCAGCACACTTAGGTGGAAAAACACCAAAGTCCCACAGAATTGCATGTGAAACAACAAAAAGCCAGAATTACATGGGAAACGCAGAAAAGTCACTTTTAATAGTTTTGTGCATTACAGCCAAACTAAGTGACAGGGCCACACAAAACCACTCTATAATGTACAAGTCGCCGCTGTGAGGCTTCCTGAGGTGGAAACTGGCACATAGGTGCTTCTGGAAGAGAATGGCAGCTTGTGTGAAAAAGCTTGTTTTCTCAGCCTGAGAAGCTCATTCGGCACACTTAGGTGGAAAAACACCAAAGTCCCACAGAATTGCATGTGAAACAAGAAAAAGCCAGAATTACATGGGAAACGCAGAAAAGTCACTTTTAATAGTTTTGTGCATTACAGCCAAACTAAGTGACAAAGCCACACCAAACCACTCTATAACGTACAAGTCGCCGCTGTGAGGCTTCCTGAGGTGGAAACTGGCACATAGGTGCTTCTGGAAGAGAATGGCAGCTTGTGTGAAAAAGCTTGTTTTCTCAGCCTGAGAAGCTCATTTGGCACACTTAGGTGGAAAAACACCAAAGTCCCACAGAATTGCATGTGAAACAAGAAAAAGCCAGAATTACATGGGAAACGCAGAAAAGTCACTTTTAATAGTTTTGTGCATTACAGCCAAACTAAGTGACAGAGCCACACAAAACCACTCTATAATGTACAAGTCGCCGCTGTGAGGCTTCCTGAGGTGGAAACTGGCACATAGGTGCTTCTGGAAGAGAATGGCAGCTTGTGTCAAAAAGCTTGTTTTCTCAGCCTGAGAAGCTCATTCAGCACACTTAGGTGGAAAAACACCAAAGTCCCACAGAATTGCATGTGAAACAAGAAAAAGCAAGAATTACATGGGAAACGCAGAAAAGTCACTTTTAATAGTTTTGTGCATTACAGCCAAACTAAGTGACAGAGCCACACAAAACCACTCTATAATGTACAAGTCGCCGCTGTGAGGCTTCCTGAGGTGGAAACTGTAAGATAGGTGCTTCTGGAAGAGAATGGCAGCTTGTGTGAAAAAGCTTGTTTTCTCAGCCTGAGAAGCTCATTCAGCACACTTAGGTGGAAAAACACCAAAGTCCCACAGAATTGCATGTGAAACAAGAAAAAGCCAGAATTACATGGGAAACGCAGAAAAGTCACTTTTAATAGTTTTGTGCATTACAGCCAAACTAAGTGACAGAGCCACACAAAACCACTCTATAATGTACAAGTCGCCGCTGTGAGGCTTCCTGAGGTGGAAACTGGCACATAGGTGCTTCTGGAAGAGAATGGCAGCTTGTGTCAAAAAGCTTGTTTTCTCAGCCTGAGAAGCTCATTCAGCACACTTAGGTGGAAAAACACCAAAGTCCCACAGAATTGCATGTGAAACAACAAAAAGCCAGAATTACATGGGAAACGCAGAAAAGTCACTTTTAATAGTTTTGTGCATTACAGCCAAACTAAGTGACAGAGCCACACAAAACCACTCTATAATGTACAAGTCGCCGCTGTGAGGCTTCCTGAGGTGGAAACTGGCACATAGGTGCTTCTGGAAGAGAATGGCAGCTTGTGTGAAAAAGCTTGTTTTCTCAGCCTGAGAAGCTCATTCGGCACACTTAGGTGGAAAAACACCAAAGTCCCACAGAATTGCATGTGAAACAAGAAAAAGCCAGAATTACATGGGAAACGCAGAAAAGTCACTTTTAATAGTTTTGTGCATTACAGCCAAACTAAGTGACAAAGCCACACCAAACCACTCTATAATGTACAAGTCGCCGCTGTGAGGCTTCCTGAGGTGGAAACTGGCACATAGGTGCTTCTGGAAGAGAATGGCAGCTTGTGTGAAAAAGCTTGTTTTCTCAGCCTGAGAAGCTCATTTGGCACACTTAGGTGGAAAAACACCAAAGTCCCACAGAATTGCATGTGAAACAGGAAAAAGACAGAATTACATGGGAAAAGCAAAAAAGTCACTTTTAATAGTTTTGTCCATTACAGCTGAACTTTGTGAGAGAGCCACACCAAACCACTTCATGCATCAATTTCATAATGCCACTGTGAAGCTTTGCAAGTCCAGAATGAATTATTCTGTGGTCAAGTGTGCCCTCTTCTGTCGAAAAAGTGTAATTTCAGTTGGAACACAGAGAACCACTCTATAATGTACAAGTCACCGCTGTGAAGCTTCCTGAGGTGGAAACTGGCAGATAGGTGCTTCTGGAAGAGAATGGCAGCTTGTGTGAAAAAGCTTGTTTTCTCAGCCTGAGAAGCTCATTCGGCACACTTAGGTGGAAAAACACCAAAGTCCCACAGAATTGCATGTGAAACAAGAAAAAGCCAGAATTACATGGGAAACGCAGAAAAGTCACTTTTAATAGTTTTTGTGCATTACAGCCAAACTAAGTGACAGAGCCACACCAAACCACTCTATAATGTACAAGTCGCCGCTGTGAGGCTTCCTGAGGCGGAAACTGGCACATAGGTGCTTGTGGAAGAGAATGGCAGCTTGTGTGAAAAAAGCTTGTTTTCTCAGCCTGAGAAGCTCATTCGGCACACTTAGGTGGAAAAACACCAAAGTCCCACAGAATTGCATGTGAAACAAGAAAAAGCCAGAATTACATGGGAAACGCAGAAAAGTCACTTTTAATAGTTTTGTGCATTACAGCCAAACTAAGTGACAGGGCCACACAAAACCACTCTATAATGTACAAGTCGCCGCTGTGAGGCTTCCTGAGGTGGAAACTGGCACATAGGTGCTTCTGGAAGAGAATGGCAGCTTGTGTGAAAAAGCTTGTTTTCTCAGCCTGAGAAGCTCATTCGGCACACTTAGGTGGAAAAACACCAAAGTCCCACAGAATTGCATGTGAAACAAGAAAAAGCCAGAATTACATGGGAAACGCAGAAAAGTCACTTTTAATAGTTTTGTGCATTACAGCCAAACTAAGTGACAAAGCCACACCAAACCACTCTATAACGTACAAGTCGCCGCTGTGAGGCTTCCTGAGGTGGAAACTGGCACATAGGTGCTTCTGGAAGAGAATGGCAGCTTGTGTGAAAAAGCTTGTTTTCTCAGCCTGAGAAGCTCATTTGGCACACTTAGGTGGAAAAACACCAAAGTCCCACAGAATTGCATGTGAAACAAGAAAAAGCCAGAATTACATGGGAAACGCAGAAAAGTCACTTTTAATAGTTTTGTGCATTACAGCCAAACTAAGTGACAGAGCCACACAAAACCACTCTATAATGTACAAGTCGCCGCTGTGAGGCTTCCTGAGGTGGAAACTGGCACATAGGTGCTTCTGGAAGAGAATGGCAGCTTGTGTCAAAAAGCTTGTTTTCTCAGCCTGAGAAGCTCATTCAGCACACTTAGGTGGAAAAACACCAAAGTCCCACAGAATTGCATGTGAAACAAGAAAAAGCCAGAATTACATGGGAAACGCAGAAAAGTCACTTTTAATAGTTTTGTGCATTACAGCCAAACTAAGTGACAGAGCCACACCAAACCACTCTATAATGTACAAGTCGCCGCTGTGAGGCTTCCTGAGGTGGAAACTGGCACATAGGTGCTTCTGGAAGAGAATGGCAGCTTGTGTGAAAAAGCTTGTTTTCTCAGCCTGAGAAGCTCATTCAGCACACTTAGGTGGAAAAACACCAAAGTCCCACAGAATTGCATGTGAAACAACAAAAAGCCAGAATTACATGGGAAACGCAGAAAAGTCACTTTTAATAGTTTTGTGCATTACAGCCAAACTAAGTGACAGGGCCACACAAAACCACTCTATAATGTACAAGTCGCCGCTGTGAGGCTTCCTGAGGTGGAAACTGGCACATAGGTGCTTCTGGAAGAGAATGGCAGCTTGTGTGAAAAAGCTTGTTTTCTCAGCCTGAGAAGCTCATTCGGCACACTTAGGTGGAAAAACACCAAAGTCCCACAGAATTGCATGTGAAACAAGAAAAAGCCAGAATTACATGGGAAACGCAGAAAAGTCACTTTTAATAGTTTTGTGCATTACAGCCAAACTAAGTGACAAAGCCACACCAAACCACTCTATAACGTACAAGTCGCCGCTGTGAGGCTTCCTGAGGTGGAAACTGGCACATAGGTGCTTCTGGAAGAGAATGGCAGCTTGTGTGAAAAAGCTTGTTTTCTCAGCCTGAGAAGCTCATTTGGCACACTTAGGTGGAAAAACACCAAAGTCCCACAGAATTGCATGTGAAACAAGAAAAAGCCAGAATTACATGGGAAACGCAGAAAAGTCACTTTTAATAGTTTTGTGCATTACAGCCAAACTAAGTGACAGAGCCACACAAAACCACTCTATAATGTACAAGTCGCCGCTGTGAGGCTTCCTGAGGTGGAAACTGGCACATAGGTGCTTCTGGAAGAGAATGGCAGCTTGTGTCAAAAAGCTTGTTTTCTCAGCCTGAGAAGCTCATTCAGCACACTTAGGTGGAAAAACACCAAAGTCCCACAGAATTGCATGTGAAACAACAAAAAGCAAGAATTACATGGGAAACGCAGAAAAGTCACTTTTAATAGTTTTGTGCATTACAGCCAAACTAAGTGACAGAGCCACACAAAACCACTCTATAATGTACAAGTCGCCGCTGTGAGGCTTCCTGAGGTGGAAACTGTAAGATAGGTGCTTCTGGAAGAGAATGGCAGCTTGTGTGAAAAAGCTTGTTTTCTCAGCCTGAGAAGCTCATTCAGCACACTTAGGTGGAAAAACACCAAAGTCCCACAGAATTGCATGTGAAACAAGAAAAAGCCAGAATTACATGGGAAACGCAGAAAAGTCACTTTTAATAGTTTTGTGCATTACAGCCAAACTAAGTGACAGAGCCACACAAAACCACTCTATAATGTACAAGTCGCCGCTGTGAGGCTTCCTGAGGTGGAAACTGGCACATAGGTGCTTCTGGAAGAGAATGGCAGCTTGTGTCAAAAAGCTTGTTTTCTCAGCCTGAGAAGCTCATTCAGCACACTTAGGTGGAAAAACACCAAAGTCCCACAGAATTGCATGTGAAACAACAAAAAGCCAGAATTACATGGGAAACGCAGAAAAGTCACTTTTAATAGTTTTGTGCATTACAGCCAAACTAAGTGACAGAGCCACACAAAACCACTCTATAATGTACAAGTCGCCGCTGTGAGGCTTCCTGAGGGTGGAAACTGGCACATAGGTGCTTCTGGAAGAGAATGGCAGCTTGTGTGAAAAAGCTTGTTTTCTCAGCCTGAGAAGCTCATTCGGCACACTTAGGTGGAAAAACACCAAAGTCCCACAGAATTGCATGTGAAACAAGAAAAAGCCAGAATTACATGGGAAACGCAGAAAAGTCACTTTTAATAGTTTTGTGCATTACAGCCAAACTAAGTGACAAAGCCACACCAAACCACTCTATAATGTACAAGTCGCCGCTGTGAGGCTTCCTGAGGTGGAAACTGGCACATAGGTGCTTCTGGAAGAGAATGGCAGCTTGTGTGAAAAAGCTTGTTTTCTCAGCCTGAGAAGCTCATTTGGCACACTTAGGTGGAAAAACACCAAAGTCCCACAGAATTGCATGTGAAACAGGAAAAAGACAGAATTACATGGGAAAAGCAAAAAAGTCACTTTTAATAGTTTTGTCCATTACAGCTGAACTTTGTGAGAGAGCCACACCAAACCACTTCATGCATCAATTTCATAATGCCACTGTGAAGCTTTGCAAGTCCAGAATGAATTATTCTGTGGTCAAGTCTGCCCTCTTCTGTCGAAAAAGTGTAATTTCAGTTGGAACACAGAGAACCACTCTATAATGTACAAGTCACAGCTGTGAAGCTTCCTGAGGTGGAAACTGGCAGATAGGTGCTTCTGGAAGAGAATGGCAGCTTGTGTGAAAAAGCTTGTTTTCTCAGCCTGAGAAGCTCATTTGGCACACTTAGGTGGAAAAACACCAAAGTCCCACAGAATTGCATGTGAAACAAGAAAAAGCCAGAATTACATGGGAAACGCAGAAAAGTCACTTTTAATAGTTTTTGCATTACAGCCAAACTAAGTGACAGAGCCACACAAAACCACTCTATAATGTACAAGTCGCCGCTGTGAGGCTTCCTGAGGCGGAAACTGGCACATAGGTGCTTGTGGAAGAGAATGGCAGCTTGTGTGAAAAAGCTTGTTTTCTCAGCCTGAGAAGCTCATTCGGCACACTTAGGTGGAAAAACACCAAAGTCCCACAGAATTGCATGTGAAACAAGAAAAAGCCAGAATTACATGGGAAACGCAGAAAAGTCACTTTTAATAGTTTTGTGCATTACAGCCAAACTAAGTGACAGAGCCACACCAAACCACTCTATAATGTACAAGTCGCCGCTGTGAGGCTTCCTGATGTGGAAACTGGCACATAGGTGCTTCTGGAAGAGAATGGCAGCTTGTGTGAAAAAGCTTGTTTTCTCAGCCTGAGAAGCTCATTCAGCACACTTAGTTGGAAAAACACCAAAGTCCCACAGAATTGCATGTGAAACAAGAAAAAGCCAGAATTACATGGGAAACGCAGAAAAGTCACTTTTAATAGTTTTGTGCATTACAGCCAAACTAAGTGACAGAGCCACACCAAACCACTCTATAATGTACAAGTCGCCGCTGTGAGGCTTCCTGAGGTGGAAACTGGCACATAGGTGCTTCTGGAAGAGAATGGCAGCTTGTGTGAAAAAGCTTGTTTTCTCAGCCTGAGAAGCTCATTCAGCACACTTAGGTGGAAAAACACCAAAGTCCCACAGAATTGCATGTGAAACAAGAAAAAGCCAGAATTACATGGGAAACGCAGAAAAGTCACTTTTAATAGTTTTGTGCATTACAGCCAAACTAAGTGACAGAGCCACACCAAACCACTCTATAATGTACAAGTCGCCGCTGTGAGGCTTCCTGAGGTGGAAACTGGCACATAGGTGCTTCTGGAAGAGAATGGCAGCTTGTGTGAAAAAGCGTGTTTTCTCAGCCTGAGAAGCTCATTCAGCACACTTAGGTGGAAAAACACCAAAGTCCCACAGAATTGCATGTGAAACAACAAAAAGTCAGAATTACATGGGAAACGCAGAAAAGTCACTTTTAATAGTTTTGTGCATTACAGCCAAACTAAGTGACAGAGCCACACAAAACCACTCTATAATGTACAAGTCGCCGCTGTGAGGCTTCCTGAGGTGGAAACTGTAAGATAGGTGCTTCTGGTAGAGAATGGCAGCTTGTGTGAAAAAGCTTGTTTTCTCAGCCTGAGAAGCTCATTCAGCACACTTAGGTGGAAAAACACCAAAGTCCCACAGAATTGCATGTGAAACAAGAAAAAGCCAGAATTACATGGGAAACGCATGAAAAGTCACTTTTAATAGTTTTGTGCATTACAGCCAAACTAAGTGACAGAGCCACACCAAACCACTCTATAATGTACAAGTCGCCGCTGTGAGGCTTCCTGAGGTGGAAACTGGCACATAGGTGCTTCTGGAAGAGAATGGCAGCTTGTGTGAAAAAGCGTGTTTTCTCAGCCTGAGAAGCTCATTCAGCACACTTAGGTGGAAAAACACCAAAGTCCCACAGAATTGCATGTGAAACAACAAAAAGCCAGAATTACATGGGAAACGCAGAAAAGTCACTTTTAATAGTTTTGTGCATTACAGCCAAACTAAGTGACAGAGCCACACAAAACCACTCTATAATGTACAAGTCGCCGCTGTGAGGCTTCCTGAGGTGGAAACTGTAAGATAGGTGCTTCTGGTAGAGAATGGCAGCTTGTGTGAAAAAGCTTGTTTTCTCAGCCTGAGAAGCTCATTCGGCACACTTAGGTGGAAAAACACCAAAGTCCCACAGAATTGCATGTGAAACAAGAAAAAGCCAGAATTACATGGGAAACGCAGAAAAGTCACTTTTAATAGTTTTGTGCATTACAGCCAAACTAAGTGACAGAGCCACACAAAACCACTCTATAATGTACAAGTCGCCGCTGTGAGGCTTCCTGAGGTGGAAACTGGCACATAGGTGCTTCTGGAAGAGAATGGCAGCTTGTGTGAAAAAGCTTGTTTTCTCAGCCTGAGAAGCTCATTCAGCACACTTAGGTGGAAAAACACCAAAGTCCCACAGAATTGCATGTGAAACAAGAAAAAGCCAGAATTACATGGGAAACGCAGAAAAGTCACTTTTAATAGTTTTGTGCATTACAGCCAAACTAAGTGACAGAGCCACACCAAACCACTCTATAATGTACAAGTCGCCGCTGTGAGGCTTCCTGAGGTGGAAACTGGCACATAGGTGCTTCTGGAAGAGAATGGCAGCTTGTGTGAAAAAGCTTGTTTTCTCAGCCTGAGAAGCTCATTCAGCACACTTAGGTGGAAAAACACCAAAGTCCCACAGAATTGCATGTGAAACAACAAAAAGCCAGAATTACATGGGAAACGCAGAAGAGTCACTTTTAATAGTTTTGTGCATTACAGCCAAACTAAGTGACAGAGCCACACAAAACCACTCTATAATGTACAAGTCGCCGCTGTGAGGCTTCCTGAGGTGGAAACTGGCACATAGGTGCTTCTGGAAGAGAATGGCAGCTTGTGTGAAAAAGCTTGTTTTTCTCAGCCTGAGAAGCTCATTCGGCACACTTAGGTGGAAAAACACCAAAGTCCCACAGAATTGCATGTGAAACAAGAAAAAGCCAGAATTACATGGGAAACGCAGAAAAGTCACTTTTAATAGTTTTGTGCATTACAGCCAAACTAAGTGACAGAGCCACACAAAACCACTCTATAATGTACAAGTCGCCGCTGTGAGGCTTCCTGAGGTGGAAACTGTAAGATAGGTGCTTCTGGTAGAGAATGGCAGCTTGTGTGAAAAAGCTTGTTTTCTCAGCCTGAGAAGCTCATTCAGCACACTTAGGTGGAAAAACACCAAAGTCCCACAGAATTGCATGTGAAACAAGAAAAAGCCAGAATTACATGGGAAACGCAGAAAAGTCACTTTTAATAGTTTTGTGCATTACAGCCAAACTAAGTGACAGAGCCACACCAAACCACTCTATAATGTACAAGTCGCCGCTGTGAGGCTTCCTGAGGTGGAAACTGGCACATAGGTGCTTCTGGAAGAGAATGGCAGCTTGTGTGAAAAAGCGTGTTTTCTCAGCCTGAGAAGCTCATTCAGCACACTTAGGTGGAAAAACACCAAAGTCCCACAGAATTGCATGTGAAACAACAAAAAGCCAGAATTACATGGGAAACGCAGAAAAGTCACTTTTAATAGTTTTGTGCATTACAGCCAAACTAAGTGACAGAGCCACACAAAACCACTCTATAATGTACAAGTCGCCGCTGTGAGGCTTCCTGAGGTGGAAACTGTAAGATAGGTGCTTCTGGTAGAGAATGGCAGCTTGTGTGAAAAAGCTTGTTTTCTCAGCCTGAGAAGCTCATTCGGCACACTTAGGTGGAAAAACACCAAAGTCCCACAGAATTGCATGTGAAACAAGAAAAAGCCAGAATTACATGGGAAACGCAGAAAAGTCACTTTTAATAGTTTTGTGCATTACAGCCAAACTAAGTGACAGAGCCACACAAAACCACTCTATAATGTCCAAGTCGCCGCTGTGAGGCTTCCTGAGGTGGAAACTGTAAGATAGGTGCTTCTGGAAGAGAATGGCAGCTTGTGTGAAAAAGCTTGTTTTCTCAGCCTGAGAAGCTCATTCGGCACACTTAGGTGGAAAAACACCAAAGTCCCACAGAATTGCATGTGAAACAAGAAAAAGCCAGAATTACATGGGAAACGCAGAAAAGTCACTTTTAATAGTTTTGTGCATTACAGCCAAACTAAGTGACAGAGCCACACAAAACCACTCTATAATGTACAAGTCGCCGCTGTGAGGCTTCCTGAGGTGGAAACTGGCACATAGGTGCTTCTGGAAGAGAATGGCAGCTTGTGTGAAAAAGCTTGTTTTCTCAGCCTGAGAAGCTCATTCAGCACACTTAGGTGGAAAAACACCAAAGTCCCACAGAATTGCATGTGAAACAAGAAAAAGCCAGAATTACATGGGAAACGCAGAAAAGTCACTTTTAATAGTTTTGTGCATTACAGCCAAACTAAGTGACAGAGCCACACCAAACCACTCTATAATGTACAAGTCGCCGCTGTGAGGCTTCCTGAGGTGGAAACTGGCACATAGGTGCTTCTGGAAGAGAATGGCAGCTTGTGTGAAAAAGCTTGTTTTCTCAGCCTGAGAAGCTCATTCAGCACACTTAGGTGGAAAAACACCAAAGTCCCACAGAATTGCATGTGAAACAACAAAAAGCCAGAATTACATGGGAAACGCAGAAGAGTCACTTTTAATAGTTTTGTGCATTACAGCCAAACTAAGTGACAGAGCCACACAAAACCACTCTATAATGTACAAGTCGCCGCTGTGAGGCTTCCTGAGGTGGAAACTGGCACATAGGTGCTTCTGGAAGAGAATGGCAGCTTGTGTGAAAAAGCTTGTTTTCTCAGCCTGAGAAGCTCATTCGGCACACTTAGGTGGAAAAACACCAAAGTCCCACAGAATTGCATGTGAAACAAGAAAAAGCCAGAATTACATGGGAAACGCAGAAAAGTCACTTTTAATAGTTTTGTGCATTACAGCCAAACTAAGTGACAAAGCCACACCAAACCACTCTATAATGTACAAGTCGCCGCTGTGAGGCTTCCTGAGGTGGAAACTGTAAGATAGGTGCTTCTGGAAGAGAATGGCAGCTTGTGTGAAAAAGCTTGTTTTCTCAGCCTGAGAAGCTCATTCGGCACACTTAGGTGGAAAAACACCAAAGTCCCACAGAATTGCATGTGAAACAAGAAAAAGCCAGAATTACATGGGAAACGCAGAAAAGTCACTTTTAATAGTTTTGTGCATTACAGCCAAACTAAGTGACAGAGCCACACAAAACCACTCTATAATGTACAAGTCGCCGCTGTGAGGCTTCCTGAGGTGGAAACTGGCACATAGGTGCTTCTGGAAGAGAATGGCAGCTTGTGTCAAAAAGCTTGTTTTCTCAGCCTGAGAAGCTCATTCAGCACACTTAGGTGGAAAAACACCAAAGTCCCACAGAATTGCATGTGAAACAAGAAAAAGCCAGAATTACATGGGAAACGCAGAAAAGTCACTTTTAATAGTTTTGTGCATTACAGCCAAACTAAGTGACAGAGCCACACCAAACCACTCTATAATGTACAAGTCGCCGCTGTGAGGCTTCCTGAGGTGGAAACTGGCACATAGGTGCTTCTGGAAGAGAATGGCAGCTTGTGTGAAAAAGCTTGTTTTCTCAGCCTGAGAAGCTCATTCAGCACACTTAGGTGGAAAAACACCAAAGTCCCACAGAATTGCATGTGAAACAAGAAAAAGCCAGAATTACATGGGAAACGCAGAAAAGTCACTTTTAATAGTTTTGTGCATTACAGCCAAACTAAGTGACAGAGCCACACAAAACCACTCTATAATGTACAAGTCGCCGCTGTGAGGCTTCCTGAGGTGGAAACTGGCACATAGGTGCTTCTGGAAGAGAATGGCAGCTTGTGTGAAAAAGCTTGTTTTCTCAGCCTGAGAAGCTCATTCGGCACACTTAGGTGGAAAAACACCAAAGTCCCACAGAATTGCATGTGAAACAAGAAAAAGCCAGAATTACATGGGAAACGCAGAAAAGTCACTTTTAATAGTTTTGTGCATTACAGCCAAACTAAGTGACAAAGCCACACCAAACCACTCTATAATGTACAAGTCGCCGCTGTGAGGCTTCCTGAGGTGGAAACTGGCACATAGGTGCTTCTGGAAGAGAATGGCAGCTTGTGTGAAAAAGCTTGTTTTCTCAGCCTGAGAAGCTCATTCAGCACACTTAGGTGGAAAAACACCAAAGTCCCACAGAATTGCATGTGAAACAACAAAAAGCCAGAATTACATGGGAAACGCAGAAAAGTCACTTTTAATAGTTTTGTGCATTACAGCCAAACTAAGTGACAGAGCCACACAAAACCACTCTATAATGTACAAGTCGCCGCTGTGAGGCTTCCTGAGGTGGAAACTGTCAGATAGGTGCTTCTGGAAGAGAATGGCAGCTTGTGTGAAAAAGCTTGTTTTCTCAGCCTGAGAAGCTCATTCGGCACACTTAGGTGGAAAAACACCAAAGTCCCACAGCATTGCATGTGAAACAAGAAAAAGCCAGAATTACATGGGAAACGCAGAAAAGTCACTTTTAATAGTTTTGTGCATTACAGCCAAACTAAGTGACAGAGCCACACAAAACCACTCTATAATGTACAAGTCGCCGCTGTGAGGCTTCCTGAGGTGGAAACTGGCACATAGGTGCTTCTGGAAGAGAATGGCAGCTTGTGTCAAAAAGCTTGTTTTCTCAGCCTGAGAAGCTCATTCAGCACACTTAGGTGGAAAAACACCAAAGTCCCACAGAATTGCATGTGAAACAAGAAAAAGCCAGAATTACATGGGAAACGCAGAAAAGTCACTTTTAATAGTTTTGTGCATTACAGCCAAACTAAGTGACAGAGCCACACCAAACCACTCTATAATGTACAAGTCGCCGCTGTGAGGCTTCCTGAGGTGGAAACTGGCACATAGGTGCTTCTGGAAGAGAATGGCAGCTTGTGTGAAAAAGCTTGTTTTCTCAGCCTGAGAAGCTCATTCAGCACACTTAGGTGGAAAAACACCAAAGTCCCACAGAATTGCATGTGAAACAACAAAAAGCCAGAATTACATGGGAAACGCAGAAAAGTCACTTTTAATAGTTTTGTGCATTACAGCCAAACTAAGTGACAGAGCCACACAAAACCACTCTATAATGTCCAAGTCGCCGCTGTGAGGCTTCCTGAGGTGGAAACTGTAAGATAGGTGCTTCTGGAAGAGAATGGCAGCTTGTGTGAAAAAGCTTGTTTTCTCAGCCTGAGAAGCTCATTCGGCACACTTAGGTGGAAAAACACCAAAGTCCCACAGAATTGCATGTGAAACAAGAAAAAGCCAGAATTACATGGGAAACGCAGAAAAGTCACTTTTAATAGTTTTGTGCATTACAGCCAAACTAAGTGACAGAGCCACACAAAACCACTCTATAATGTACAAGTCGCCGCTGTGAGGCTTCCTGAGGTGGAAACTGGCACATAGGTGCTTCTGGAAGAGAATGGCAGCTTGTGTGAAAAAGCTTGTTTTCTCAGCCTGAGAAGCTCATTCGGCACACTTAGGTGGAAAAACACCAAAGTCCCACAGAATTGCATGTGAAACAAGAAAAAGCCAGAATTACATGGGAAACGCAGAAAAGTCACTTTTAATAGTTTTGTGCATTACAGCCAAACTAAGTGACAAAGCCACACCAAACCACTCTATAACGTACAAGTCGCCGCTGTGAGGCTTCCTGAGGTGGAAACTGGCACATAGGTGCTTCTGGAAGAGAATGGCAGCTTGTGTGAAAAAGCTTGTTTTCTCAGCCTGAGAAGCTCATTTGGCACACTTAGGTGGAAAAACACCAAAGTCCCACAGAATTGCATGTGAAACAAGAAAAAGCCAGAATTACATGGGAAATGCAGAAAAGTCACTTTTAATAGTTTTGTGCATTACAGCCAAACTAAGTGACAGAGCCACACCAAACCACTCTATAATGTACAAGTCGCCGCTGTGAGGCTTCCTGAGGTGGAAACTGGCACATAGGTGCTTCTGGAAGAGAATGGCAGCTTGTGTGAAAAAGCTTGTTTTCTCAGCCTGAGAAGCTCATTCAGCACACTTAGGTGGAAAAACACCAAAGTCCCACAGAATTGCATGTGAAACAACAAAAAGCCAGAATTACATGGGAAACGCAGAAAAGTCACTTTTAATAGTTTTGTGCATTACAGCCAAACTAAGTGACAGAGCCACACAAAACCACTCTATAATGTACAAGTCGCCGCTGTGAGGCTTCCTGAGGTGGAAACTGGCACATAGGTGCTTCTGGAAGAGAATGGCAGCTTGTGTGAAAAAGCTTGTTTTCTCAGCCTGAGAAGCTCATTCGGCACACTTAGGTGGAAAAACACCAAAGTCCCACAGAATTGCATGTGAAACAAGAAAAAGCCAGAATTACATGGGAAACGCAGAAAAGTCACTTTTAATAGTTTTGTGCATTACAGCCAAACTAAGTGACAAAGCCACACCAAACCACTCTATAATGTACAAGTCGCCGCTGTGAGGCTTCCTGAGGTGGAAACTGGCACATAGGTGCTTCTGGAAGAGAATGGCAGCTTGTGTGAAAAAGCTTGTTTTCTCAGCCTGAGAAGCTCATTTGGCACACTTAGGTGGAAAAACACCAAAGTCCCACAGAATTGCATGTGAAACAGGAAAAAGACAGAATTACATGGGAAAAGCAAAAAGTCACTTTTAATAGTTTTGTCCATTACAGCTGAACTTTGTGAGAGAGCCACACCAAACCACTTCATGCATCAATTTCATAATGCCACTGTGAAGCTTTGCAAGTCCAGAATGAATTATTCTGTGGTCAAGTCTGCCCTCTTCTGTCGAAAAAGTGTAATTTCAGTTGGAACACAGAGAACCACTCTATAATGTACAAGTCACCGCTGTGAAGCTTCCTGAGGTGGAAACTGGCAGATAGGTGCTTCTGGAAGAGAATGGCAGCTTGTGTCAAAAAGCTTGTTTTCTCAGCCTGAGAAGCTCATTCGGCACACTTAGGTGGAAAAACACCAAAGTCCCACAGAATTGCATGTGAAACAAGAAAAAGCCAGAATTACATGGGAAACGCAGAAAAGTCACTTTTAATAGTTTTTTGCATTACAGCCAAACTAAGTGACAGAGCCACACCAAACCACTCTATAATGTACAAGTCGCCGCTGTGAGGCTTCCTGAGGCGGAAACTGGCACATAGGTGCTTGTGGAAGAGAATGGCAGCTTGTGTGAAAAAGCTTGTTTTCTCAGCCTGAGAAGCTCATTCGGCACACTTAGGTGGAAAAACACCAAAGTCCCACAGAATTGCATGTGAAACAAGAAAAAGCCAGAATTACATGGGAAACGCAGAAAAGTCACTTTTAATAGTTTTGTGCATTACAGCCAAACTAAGTGACAGAGCCACACCAAACCACTCTATAATGTACAAGTCGCCGCTGTGAGGCTTCCTGAGGTGGAAACTGGCACATAGGTGCTTCTGGAAGAGAATGGCAGCTTGTGTGAAAAAGCTTGTTTTCTCAGCCTGAGAAGCTCATTCAGCACACTTAGGTGGAAAAACACCAAAGTCCCACAGAATTGCATGTGAAACAACAAAAAGCCAGAATTACATGGGAAACGCAGAAAAGTCACTTTTAATAGTTTTGTGCATTACAGCCAAACTAAGTGACAGAGCCACACAAAACCACTCTATAATGTACAAGTCGCCGCTGTGAGGCTTCCTGAGGTGGAAACTGGCACATAGGTGCTTCTGGAAGAGAATGGCAGCTTGTGTGAAAAAGCTTGTTTTCTCAGCCTGAGAAGCTCATTCGGCACACTTAGGTGGAAAAACACCAAAGTCCCACAGAATTGCATGTGAAACAAGAAAAAGCCAGAATTACATGGGAAACGCAGAAAAGTCACTTTTAATAGTTTTGTGCATTACAGCCAAACTAAGTGACAAAGCCACACCAAACCACTCTATAATGTACAAGTCGCCGCTGTGAGGCTTCCTGAGGTGGAAACTGGAACATAGGTGCTTCTGGAAGAGAATGGCAGCTTGTGTGAAAAAGCTTGTTTTCTCAGCCTGAGAAGCTCATTCGGCACACTTAGGTGGAAAAACACCAAAGTCCCACAGAATTGCATGTGAAACAGGAAAAAGACAGAATTACATGGGAAACGCAAAAAAGTCACTTTTAATAGTTTTGTCCATTACAGCTGAACTTTGTGAGAGAGCCACACCAAACCACTTCATGCATCAATTTCATAATGCCACTGTGAAGCTTTGCAAGTCCAGAATGAATTATTCTGTGGTCAAGTCTGCCCTCTTCTGTCGAAAAAGTGTAATTTCAGTTGGAACACAGAGAACCACTCTATAATGTACAAGTCACCGCTGTGAAGCTTCCTGAGGTGGAAACTGGCAGATAGGTGCTTCTGGAAGAGAATGGCAGCTTGTGTGAAAAAGCTTGTTTTCTCAGCCTGAGAAGCTCATTCGGCACACTTAGGTGGAAAAACACCAAAGTCCCACAGAATTGCATGTGAAACAAGAAAAAGCCAGAATTACATGGGAAACGCAGAAAAGTCACTTTTAATAGTTTTTGCATTACAGCCAAACTAAGTGACAGAGCCACACCAAACCACTCTATAATGTACAAGTCGCCGCTGTGAGGCTTCCTGAGGCGGAAACTGGCACATAGGTGCTTGTGGAAGAGAATGGCAGCTTGTGTGAAAAAGCTTGTTTTCTCAGCCTGAGAAGCTCATTCGGCACACTTAGGTGGAAAAACACCAAAGTCCCACAGAATTGCATGTGAAACAAGAAAAAGCCAGAATTACATGGGAAACGCAGAAAAGTCACTTTTAATAGTTTTGTGCATTACAGCCAAACTAAGTGACAGAGCCACACAAAACCACTCTATAATGTACAAGTCGCCGCTGTGAGGCTTCCTGAGGTGGAAACTGGCACATAGGTGCTTCTGGAAGAGAATGGCAGCTTGTGTGAAAAAGCTTGTTTTCTCAGCCTGAGAAGCTCATTCAGCACACTTAGGTGGAAAAACACCAAAGTCCCACAGAATTGCATGTGAAACAACAAAAAGCCAGAATTACATGGGAAACGCAGAAAAGTCACTTTTAATAGTTTTGTGCATTACAGCCAAACTAAGTGACAGAGCCACACAAAACCACTCTATAATGTACAAGTCGCCGCTGTGAGGCTTCCTGAGGTGGAAACTGGCACATAGGTGCTTCTGGAAGAGAATGGCAGCTTGTGTGAAAAAGCTTGTTTTCTCAGCCTGAGAAGCTCATTCGGCACACTTAGGTGGAAAAACACCAAAGTCCCACAGAATTGCATGTGAAACAAGAAAAAGCCAGAATTACATGGGAAACGCAGAAAAGTCACTTTTAATAGTTTTTTGCATTACAGCCAAACTAAGTGACAGAGCCACACCAAACCACTCTATAATGTACAAGTCGCCGCTGTGAGGCTTCCTGAGGCGGAAACTGGCACATAGGTGCTTGTGGAAGAGAATGGCAGCTTGTGTGAAAAAGCTTGTTTTCTCAGCCTGAGAAGCTCATTCGGCACACTTAGGTGGAAAAACACCAAAGTCCCACAGAATTGCATGTGAAACAAGAAAAAGCCAGAATTACATGGGAAACGCAGAAAAGTCACTTTTAATAGTTTTTCGCATTACAGCCAAACTAAGTGACAGAGCCACACCAAACCACTCTATAATGTACAAGTCGCCGCTGTGAGGCTTCCTGAGGTGGAAACTGGCACATAGGTGCTTCTGGAAGAGAATGGCAGCTTGTGTGAAAAAGCTTGTTTTCTCAGCCTGAGAAGCTCATTCGGCACACTTAGGTGGAAAAACACCAAAGTCCCACAGAATTGCATGTGAAACAAGAAAAAGCCAGAATTACATGGGAAACGCAGAAAAGTCACTTTTAATAGTTTTTGCATTACAGCCAAACTAAGTGACAGAGCCACACCAAACCACTCTATAATGTACAAGTCGCCGCTGTGAGGCTTCCTGAGGCGGAAACTGGCACATAGGTGCTTGTGGAAGAGAATGGCAGCTTGTGTGAAAAAGCTTGTTTTCTCAGCCTGAGAAGCTCATTCGGCACACTTAGGTGGAAAAACACCAAAGTCCCACAGAATTGCATGTGAAACAAGAAAAAGCCAGAATTACATGGGAAACGCAGAAAAGTCACTTTTAATAGTTTTGTGCATTACAGCCAAACTAAGTGACAGAGCCACACCAAACCACTCTATAATGTACAAGTCGCCGCTGTGAGGCTTCCTGAGGTGGAAACTGGCACATAGGTGCTTCTGGAAGAGAATGGCAGCTTGTGTGAAAAAGCTTGTTTTCTCAGCCTGAGAAGCTCATTCAGCACACTTAGGTGGAAAAACACCAAAGTCCCACAGAATTGCATGTGAAACAACAAAAAGCCAGAATTACATGGGAAACGCAGAAAAGTCACTTTTAATAGTTTTGTGCATTACAGCCAAACTAAGTGACAGAGCCACACAAAACCACTCTATAATGTACAAGTCGCCGCTGTGAGGCTTCCTGAGGTGGAAACTGGCACATAGGTGCTTCTGGAAGAGAATGGCAGCTTGTGTGAAAAAGCTTGTTTTCTCAGCCTGAGAAGCTCATTCGGCACACTTAGGTGGAAAAACACCAAAGTCCCACAGAATTGCATGTGAAACAAGAAAAAGCCAGAATTACATGGGAATGCAGAAAAGTCACTTTTAATAGTTTTTTGCATTACAGCCAAACTAAGTGACAGAGCCACACCAAACCACTCTATAATGTACAAGTCGCCGCTGTGAGGCTTCCTGAGGTGGAAACTGGCACATAGGTGCTTCTGGAAGAGAATGGCAACTTGTGTGAAAAAGCTTGTTTTCTCAGCCTGAGAAGCTCATTCGGCACACTTAGGTGGAAAAACACCAAAGTCCCACAGAATTGCATGTGAAACAAGAAAAAGCCAGAATTACATGGGAAACGCAGAAAAGTCACTTTTAATAGTTTTTCGCATTACAGCCAAACTAAGTGACAGAGCCACACCAAACCACTCTATAATGTACAAGTCGCCGCTGTGAGGCTTCCTGAGGTGGAAACTGGCACATAGGTGCTTCTGGAAGAGAATGGCAGCTTGTGTGAAAAAGCTTGTTTTCTCAGCCTGAGAAGCTCATTCGGCACACTTAGGTGGAAAAACACCAAAGTCCCACAGAATTGCATGTGAAACCAGAAAAAGCCAGAATTACATGGGAAACGCAGAAAAGTCACTTTTAATAGTTTTGTGCATTACAGCCAAACTAAGTGACAGAGCCACACCAAACCACTCTATAATGTACAAGTCGCCGCTGTGAGGCTTCCTGAGGTGGAAACTGGCACATAGCTGCTTCTGGAAGAGAATGGCAGCTTGTGTGAAAAAGCTTGTTTTCTCAGCCTGAGAAGCTCATTCAGCACACTTAGATGGAAAAACACCAAAGTCCCACAGAATTGCATGTGAAACAAGAAAAAGCCAGAATTACATGGGAAACGCAGAAAAGTCACTTTTAATAGTTTTGTGCATTACAGCCAAACTAAGTGACAGAGCCACACCAAACCACTCTATAATGTACAAGTCGCCGCTGTGAGGCTTCCTGAGGTGGAAACTGGCACATAGGTGCTTCTGGAAGAGAATGGCAGCTTGTGTGAAAAAGCTTGTTTTCTCAGCCTGAGAAGCTCATTCAGCACACTTAGGTGGAAAAACACCAAAGTCCCACAGAATTGCATGTGAAACAAGAAAAAAGCCAGAATTACATGGGAAACGCAGAAAAGTCACTTTTAATAGTTTTGTGCATTACAGCCAAACTAAGTGACAAAGCCACACCAAACCACTCTATAATGTACAAGTCGCCGCTGTGAGGCTTCCTGAGGTGGAAACTGGCACATAGGTGCTTCTGGAAGAGAATGGCAGCTTGTGTGAAAAAGCTTGTTTTCTCAGCCTGAGAAGCTCATTCAGCACACTTAGGTGGAAAAACACCAAAGTCCCACAGAATTGCATGTGAAACAAGAAAAAGCCAGAATTACATGGGAAACGCAGAAAAGTCACTTTTAATAGTTTTGTGCATTACAGCCAAACTAAGTGACAGAGCCACACCAAACCACTCTATAATGTACAAGTCGCCGCTGTGAGGCTTCCTGAGTTGGAAACTGGCACATAGGTGCTTCTGGAAGAGAATGGCAGCTTGTGTGAAAAAGCTTGTTTTCTCAGCCTGAGAAGCTCATTCAGCACACTTAGGTGGAAAAACACCAAAGTCCCACAGAATTGCATGTGAAACAACAAAAAGCCAGAATTACATGGGAAACGCAGAAAAGTCACTTTTAATAGTTTTGTGCATTACAGCCAAACTAAGTGACAGAGCCACACAAAACCACTCTATAATGTACAAGTCGCCGCTGTGAGGCTTCCTGAGGTGGAAACTGTAAGATAGGTGCTTCTGGTAGAGAATGGCAGCTTGTGTGAAAAAGCTTGTTTTCTCAGCCTGAGAAGCTCATTCGGCACACTTAGGTGGAAAAACACCAAAGTCCCACAGAATTGCATGTGAAACAAGAAAAAAGCCAGAATTACATGGGAAACGCAGAAAAGTCACTTTTAATAGTTTTGTGCATTACAGCCAAACTAAGTGACACAGCCACACAAAACCACTCTATAATGTACAAGTCGCCGCTGTGAGGCTTCCTGAGGTGGAAACTGGCACATAGGTGCTTCTGGAAGAGAATGGCAGCTTGTGTCAAAAAGCTTGTTTTCTCAGCCTGAGAAGCTCATTCGGCACACTTAGGTGGAAAAACACCAAAGTCCCACAGAATTGCATGTGAAACCAGAAAAAGCCAGAATTACATGGGAAACGCAGAAAAGTCACTTTTAATATTTTTGTCCATTACAACCAAACTAAGCGAGAGAGCCACACCAAACCACTCTATAATGTACAAGTCGCCGCTGTGAGGCTTCCTGAGGTGGAAACTGGCACATAGCTGCTTCTGGAAGAGAATGGCAGCTTGTGTGAAAAAGCTTGTTTTCTCAGCCTGAGAAGCTCATTCAGCACACTTAGGTGGAAAAACACCAAAGTCCCACAGAATTGCATGTGAAACAAGAAAAAGCCAGAATTACATGGGAAACGCAGAAAAGTCACTTTTAATAGTTTTGTGCATTACAGCCAAACTAAGTGACAAAGCCACACCAAACCACTCTATAATGTACAAGTCGCCGCTGTGAGGCTTCCTGAGGTGGAAACTGGCACATAGGTGCTTCTGGAAGAGAATGGCAGCTTGTGTGAAAAAGCTTGTTTTCTCAGCCTGAGAAGCTCATTCGGCACACTTAGGTGGAAAAACACCAAAGTCCCACAGAATTGCATGTGAAACCAGAAAAAGCCAGAATTACATGGGAAACGCAGAAAAGTCACTTTTAATAGTTTTGTGCATTACAGCCAAACTAAGTGACAGAGCCACACCAAACCACTCTATAATGTATAAGTCGCCGCTGTGAGGCTTCCTGAGGTGGAAACTGGCACATAGGTGCTTCTGGAAGAGAATGGCAGCTTGTGTGAAAAAGCTTGTTTTCTCAGCCTGAGAAGCTCATTCGGCACACTTAGGTGGAAAAACACCAAAGTCCCACAGAATTGCATGTGAAACAAGAAAAAGCCAGAATTACATGGGAAACGCAGAAAAGTCACTTTTAATAGTTTTGTGCATTACAGCCAAACTAAGTGACAGAGCCACACCAAACCACTCTATAATGTACAAGTCGCCGCTGTGAGGCTTCCTGAGGTGGAAACTGGCACATAGGTGCTTCTGGAAGAGAATGGCAGCTTGTGTGAAAAAGCTTGTTTTCTCAGCCTGAGAAGCTCATTTGGCACACTTAGGTGGAAAAACACCAAAGTCCCACAGAATTGCATGTGAAACCAGAAAAAGCCAGAATTACATGGGAAACGCAGAAAAGTCACTTTTAATAGTTTTGTGCATTACAGCCAAACTAAGTGACAGAGCCACACCAAACCACTCTATAATGTACAAGTCGCCGCTGTGAGGCTTCCTGAGGTGGAAACTGGCACATAGGTGCTTCTGGAAGAGAATGGCAGCTTGTGTGAAAAAGCTTGTTTTCTCAGCCTGAGAAGCTCATTCAGCACACTTAGGTGGAAAAACACCAAAGTCCCACAGAATTGCATGTGAAACAAGAAAAAGCCAGAATTACATGGGGAAACGCAGAAAAGTCACTTTTAATAGTTTTGTGCATTACAGCCAAACTAAGTGACAGAGCCACACCAAACCACTCTATAATGTACAAGTCGCCGCTGTGAGGCTTCCTGAGGTGGAAACTGGCACATAGGTGCTTCTGGAAGAGAATGGCAGCTTGTGTGAAAAAGCTTGTTTTCTCAGCCTGAGAAGCTCATTCAGCACACTTAGGTGGAAAAACACCAAAGTCCCACAGAATTGCATGTGAAACAACAAAAAGCCAGAATTACATGGGAAACGCAGAAAAGTCACTTTTAATAGTTTTGTGCATTACAGCCAAACTAAGTGACAGAGCCACACAAAACCACTCTATAATGTACAAGTCGCCGCTGTGAGGCTTCCTGAGGTGGAAACTGTAAGATAGGTGCTTCTGGAAGAGAATGGCAGCTTGTGTGAAAAAGCTTGTTTTCTCAGCCTGAGAAGCTCATTCGGCACACTTAGGTGGAAAAACACCAAAGTCCCACAGAATTGCATGTGAAACAAGAAAAAGCCAGAATTACATGGGAAACGCAGAAAAGTCACTTTTAATAGTTTTGTGCATTACAGCCAAACTAAGTGACACAGCCACACAAAACCACTCTATAATGTACAAGTCGCCGCTGTGAGGCTTCCTGAGGTGGAAACTGGCACATAGGTGCTTCTGGAAGAGAATGGCAGCTTGTGTCAAAAAGCTTGTTTTCTCAGCCTGAGAAGCTCATTCGGCACACTTAGGTGGAAAAACACCAAAGTCCCACAGAATTGCATGTGAAACCAGAAAAAGCCAGAATTACATGGGAAACGCAGAAAAGTCACTTTTAATATTTTTGTCCATTACAGCCAAACTAAGCGAGAGAGCCACACCAAACCACTCTATAATGTACAAGTCGCCGCTGTGAGGCTTCCTGAGGTGGAAACTGGCACATAGCTGCTTCTGGAAGAGAATGGCAGGTTGTGTGAAAAAGCTTGTTTTCTCAGCCTGAGAAGCTCATTCAGCACACTTAGGTGGAAAAACACCAAAGTCCCACAGAATTGCATGTGAAACAAGAAAAAGCCAGAATTACATGGGAAACGCAGAAAAGTCACTTTTAATAGTTTTGTGCATTACAGCCAAACTAAGTGACAGAGCCACACCAAACCACTCTATAATGTACAAGTCGCCGCTGTGAGGCTTCCTGAGGTGGAAACTGGCACATAGGTGCTTCTGGAAGAGAATGGCAGCTTGTGTGAAAAAGCTTGTTTTCTCAGCCTGAGAAGCTCATTTGGCACACTTAGGTGGAAAAACACCAAAGTCCCACAGAATTGCATGTGAAAAAGGAAAAAGACAGAATTACATGGGAAACGCAAAAAAGTCACTTTTAATAGTTTTGTCCATTACAGCTGAACTTTGTGAGAGAGCCACACCAAACCACTTCATGCATCAATTTCATAATGCCACTGTGAAGCTTTGCAAGTCCAGAATGAATTATTCTGTGGTCAAGTCTGCCCTCTTCTGTCGAAAAAGTGTAATTTCAGTTGGAACACAGAGAACCACTCTATAATGTACAAGTCACCGCTGTGAAGCTTCCTGAGGTGGAAACTGGCAGATAGGTGCTTCTGGAAGAGAATGGCAGCTTGTGTGAAAAAGCTTGTTTTCTCAGCCTGAGAAGCTCATTCGGCACACTTAGGTGGAAAAACACCAAAGTCCCACAGAATTGCATGTGAAACAAGAAAAAGCCAGAATTACATGGGAAACGCAGAAAAGTCACTTTTAATAGTTTTTTGCATTACAGCCAAACTAAGTGACAGAGCCACACCAAACCACTCTATAATGTACAAGTCGCCGCTGTGAGGCTTCCTGAGGCGGAAACTGGCACATAGGTGCTTGTGGAAGAGAATGGCAGCTTGTGTGAAAAAGCTTGTTTTCTCAGCCTGAGAAGCTCATTCGGCACACTTAGGTGGAAAAACACCAAAGTCCCACAGAATTGCATGTGAAACCAGAAAAAGCCAGAATTACATGGGAAACGCAGAAAAGTCACTTTTAATAGTTTTGTGCATTACAGCCAAACTAAGTGACAGAGCCACACCAAACCACTCTATAATGTACAAGTCGCCGCTGTGAGGCTTCCTGAGGTGGAAACTGGCACATAGCTGCTTCTGGAAGAGAATGGCAGCTTGTGTGAAAAAGCTTGTTTTCTCAGCCTGAGAAGCTCATTCAGCACACTTAGGTGGAAAAACACCAAAGTCCCACAGAATTGCATGTGAAACAAGAAAAAGCCAGAATTACATGGGAAACGCAGAAAAGTCACTTTTAATAGTTTTGTGCATTACAGCCAAACTAAGTGACAGAGCCACACCAAACCACTCTATAATGTACAAGTCGCCGCTGTGAGGCTTCCTGAGGTGGAAACTGGCACATAGGTGCTTCTGGAAGAGAATGGCAGCTTGTGTGAAAAAGCTTGTTTTCTCAGCCTGAGAAGCTCATTCAGCACACTTAGGTGGAAAAACACCAAAGTCCCACAGAATTGCATGTGAAACAACAAAAAGCCAGAATTACATGGGAAACGCAGAAAAGTCACTTTTAATAGTTTTGTGCATTACAGCCAAACTAAGTGACAGAGCCACACAAAACCACTCTATAATGTACAAGTCGCCGCTGTGAGGCTTCCTGAGGTGGAAACTGGCACATAGGTGCTTCTGGAAGAGAATGGCAGCTTGTGTGAAAAAGCTTGTTTTCTCAGCCTGAGAAGCTCATTCGGCACACTTAGGTGGAAAAACACCAAAGTCCCACAGAATTGCATGTGAAACAAGAAAAAGCCAGAATTACATGGGAAACGCAGAAAAGTCACTTTTAATAGTTTTGTGCATTACAGCCAAACTAAGTGACAAAGCCACACCAAACCACTCTATAATGTACAAGTCGCCGCTGTGAGGCTTCCTGAGGTGGAAACTGGCACATAGGTGCTTCTGGAAGAGAATGGCAGCTTGTGTGAAAAAGCTTGTTTTCTCAGCCTGAGAAGCTCATTCGGCACACTTAGGTGGAAAAACACCAAAGTCCCACAGAATTGCATGTGAAACCAGAAAAAGCCAGAATTACATGGGAAACGCAGAAAAGTCACTTTTAATAGTTTTGTGCATTACAGCCAAACTAAGTGACAGAGCCACACCAAACCACTCTATAATGTACAAGTCGCTGCTGTGAGGCTTCCTGAGGTGGAAACTGGCACATAGGTGCTTCTGGAAGAGAATGGCAGCTTGTGTGAAAAAGCTTGTTTTCTCAGCCTGAGAAGCTCATTCAGCACACTTAGGTGGAAAAACACCAAAGTCCCACAGAATTGCATGTGAAACAAGAAAAAGCCAGAATTACATGGGAAACGCAGAAAAGTCACTTTTAATAGTTTTGTGCATTACAGCCAAACTAAGTGACAGAGCCACACCAAACCACTCTATAATGTACAAGTCGCCGCTGTGAGGCTTCCTGAGTTGGAAACTGGCACATAGGTGCTTCTGGAAGAGAATGGCAGCTTGTGTGAAAAAGCTTGTTTTCTCAGCCTGAGAAGCTCATTCAGCACACTTAGGTGGAAAAACACCAAAGTCCCACAGAATTGCATGTGAAACAACAAAAAGCCAGAATTACATGGGAAACGCAGAAAAGTCACTTTTAATAGTTTTGTGCATTACAGCCAAACTAAGTGACAGAGCCACACAAAACCACTCTATAATGTACAAGTCGCCGCTGTGAGGCTTCCTGAGGTGGAAACTGTAAGATAGGTGCTTCTGGTAGAGAATGGCAGCTTGTGTGAAAAAGCTTGTTTTCTCAGCCTGAGAAGCTCATTCGGCACACTTAGGTGGAGAAACACCAAAGTCCCACAGAATTGCATGTGAAACAAGAAAAAGCCAGAATTACATGGGAAACGCAGAAAAGTCACTTTTAATAGTTTTGTGCATTACAGCCAAACTAAGTGACAGAGCCACACAAAACCACTCTATAATGTACAAGTCGCCGCTGTGAGGCTTCCTGAGGTGGAAACTGGCACATAGGTGCTTCTGGAAGAGAATGGCAGCTTGTGTGAAAAAGCTTGTTTTCTCAGCCTGAGAAGCTCATTCGGCACACTTAGGTGGAAAAACACCAAAGTCCCACAGAATTGCATGTGAAACAAGAAAAAGCCAGAATTACATGGGAAACGCAGAAAAGTCACTTTTAATAGTTTTGTGCATTACAGCCAAACTAAGTGACAAAGCCACACCAAACCACTCTATAATGTACAAGTCGCCGCTGTGAGGCTTCCTGAGGTGGAAACTGGCACATAGGTGCTTCTGGAAGAGAATGGCAGCTTGTGTGAAAAGCTTGTTTTCTCAGCCTGAGAAGCTCATTCGGCACACTTAGGTGGAAAAACACCAAAGTCCCACAGAATTGCATGTGAAGAAAGCCAGAATTACATGGGAAACGCAGAAAAGTCACTTTTAATAGTTTTGTGCATTACAGCCAAACTAAGTGACACAGCCACACCAAACCACTCTATAATGTACAAGTCGCCGCTGTGAGGCTTCCTGAGTTGGAAACTGGCACATAGGTGCTTCTGGAAGAGAATGGCAGCTTGTGTGAAAAAGCTTGTTTTCTCAGCCTGAGAAGCTCATTCAGCACACTTAGGTGGAAAAACACCAAAGTCCCACAGAATTGCATGTGAAACAACAAAAAGCCAGAATTACATGGGAAACGCAGAAAAGTCACTTTTAATAGTTTTGTGCATTACAGCCAAACTAAGTGACAGAGCCACACAAAACCACTCTATAATGTACAAGTCGCCGCTGTGAGGCTTCCTGAGGTGGAAACTGTAAGATAGGTGCTTCTGGTAGAGAATGGCAGCTTGTGTGAAAAAGCTTGTTTTCTCAGCCTGAGAAGCTCATTCGGCACACTTAGGTGGAAAAACACCAAAGTCCCACAGAATTGCATGTGAAACAAGAAAAAGCCAGAATTACATGGGAAACGCAGAAAAGTCACTTTTAATAGTTTTGTGCATTACAGCCAAACTAAGTGACACAGCCACACAAAACCACTCTATAATGTACAAGTCGCCGCTGTGAGGCTTCCTGAGGTGGAAACTGGCACATAGGTGCTTCTGGAAGAGAATGGCAGCTTGTGTCAAAAAGCTTGTTTTCTCAGCCTGAGAAGCTCATTCGGCACACTTAGGTGGAAAAACACCAAAGTCCCACAGAATTGCATGTGAAACCAGAAAAAGCCAGAATTACATGGGAAACGCAGAAAAGTCACTTTTAATAGTTTTGTGCATTACAGCCAAACTAAGTGACAAAGCCACACCAAACCACTCTATAATGTACAAGTCGCCGCTGTGAGGCTTCCTGAGGTGGAAACTGGCACATAGGTGCTTCTGGAAGAGAATGGCAGCTTGTGTGAAAAAGCTTGTTTTCTCAGCCTGAGAAGCTCATTCGGCACACTTAGGTGGAAAAACACCAAAGTCCCACAGAATTGCATGTGAAACCAGAAAAAGCCAGAATTACATGGGAAACGCAGAAAAGTCACTTTTAATAGTTTTGTGCATTACAGCCAAACTAAGTGACAGAGCCACACCAAACCACTCTATAATGTACAAGTCGCCGCTGTGAGGCTTCCTGAGGTGGAAACTGGCACATAGGTGCTTCTGGAAGAGAATGGCAGCTTGTGTGAAAAAGCTTGTTTTCTCAGCCTGAGAAGCTCATTCAGCACACTTAGGTGGAAAAACACCAAAGTCCCACAGAATTGCATGTGAAACAACAAAAAGCCAGAATTACATGGGAAACGCAGAAAAGTCACTTTTAATAGTTTTGTGCATTACAGCCAAACTAAGTGACAGAGCCACACAAAACCACTCTATAATGTACAAGTCGCCGCTGTGAGGCTTCCTGAGGTGGAAACTGTAAGATAGGTGCTTCTGGTAGAGAATGGCAGCTTGTGTGAAAAAGCTTGTTTTCTCAGCCTGAGAAGCTCATTCAGCACACTTAGGTGGAAAAACACCAAAGTCCCACAGAATTGCATGTGAAACAAGAAAAAGCCAGAATTACATGGGAAACGCAGAAAAGTCACTTTTAATAGTTTTGTGCATTACAGCCAAACTAAGTGACAAAGCCACACCAAACCACTCTATAATGTACAAGTCGCCGCTGTGAAGCTTCCTGAGGTGGAAACTGGCACATAGGTGCTTCTGGAAGAGAATGGCAGCTTGTGTGAAAAAGCTTGTTTTCTCAGCCTGAGAAGCTCATTCGGCACACTTAGGTGGAAAAACACCAAAGTCCCACAGAATTGCATGTGAAACCAGAAAAAGCCAGAATTACATGGGAAACGCAGAAAAGTCACTTTTAATAGTTTTGTGCATTACAGCCAAACTAAGTGACAGAGCCACACCAAACCACTCTATAATGTACAAGTCGCCGCTGTGAGGCTTCCTGAGGTGGAAACTGGCACATAGGTGCTTCTGGAAGAGAATGGCAGCTTGTGTGAAAAAGCTTGTTTTCTCAGCCTGAGAAGCTCATTCAGCACACTTAGGTGGAAAAACACCAAAGTCCCACAGAATTGCATGTGAAACAAGAAAAAGCCAGAATTACATGGGAAACGCAGAAAAGTCACTTTTAATAGTTTTGTGCATTACAGCCAAACTAAGTGACAGAGCCACACCAAACCACTCTATAATGTACAAGTCGCCGCTGTGAGGCTTCCTGAGGTGGAAACTGGCACATAGGTGCTTCTGGAAGAGAATGGCAGCTTGTGTGAAAAAGCTTGTTTTCTCAGCCTGAGAAGCTCATTTGGCACACTTAGGTGGAAAAACACCAAAGTCCCACAGAATTGCATGTGAAACCAGAAAAAGCCAGAATTACATGGGAAACGCAGAAAAGTCACTTTTAATAGTTTTGTGCATTACAGCCAAACTAAGTGACAGAGCCACACCAAACCACTCTATAATGTACAAGTCGCCGCTGTGAGGCTTCCTGAGGTGGAAACTGGCACATAGGTGCTTCTGGAAGAGAATGGCAGCTTGTGTGAAAAAGCTTGTTTTCTCAGCCTGAGAAGCTCATTCAGCACACTTAGGTGGAAAAACACCAAAGTCCCACAGAATTGCATGTGAAACAAGAAAAAGCCAGAATTACATGGGAAACGCAGAAAAGTCACTTTTAATAGTTTTGTGCATTACAGCCAAACTAAGTGACAGAGCCACACCAAACCACTCTATAATGTACAAGTCGCCGCTGTGAGGCTTCCTGAGGTGGAAACTGGCACATAGCTGCTTCTGGAAGAGAATGGCAGCTTGTGTGAAAAAGCTTGTTTTCTCAGCCTGAGAAGCTCATTCAGCACACTTAGGTGGAAAAACACCAAAGTCCCACAGAATTGCATGTGAAACAAGAAAAAGCCAGAATTACATGGGAAACGCAGAAAAGTCACTTTTAATAGTTTTGTGCATTACAGCCAAACTAAGTGACAAAGCCACACCAAACCACTCTATAATGTACAAGTCGCCGCTGTGAGGCTTCCTGAGGTGGAAACTGGCACATAGGTGCTTCTGGAAGAGAATGGCAGCTTGTGTGAAAAAGCTTGTTTTCTCAGCCTGAGAAGCTCATTCGGCACACTTAGGTGGAAAAACACCAAAGTCCCACAGAATTGCATGTGAAACCAGAAAAAGCCAGAATTACATGGGAAACGCAGAAAAGTCACTTTTAATAGTTTTGTGCATTACAGCCAAACTAAGTGACAGAGCCACACCAAACCACTCTATAATGTACAAGTCGCCGCTGTGAGGCTTCCTGAGGTGGAAACTGGCACATAGGTGCTTCTGGAAGAGAATGGCAGCTTGTGTGAAAAAGCTTGTTTTCTCAGCCTGAGAAGCTCATTCGGCACACTTAGGTGGAAAAACACCAAAGTCCCACAGAATTGCATGTGAAACCAGAAAAAGCCAGAATTACATGGGAAACGCAGAAAAGTCACTTTTAATAGTTTTGTGCATTACAGCCAAACTAAGTGACAGAGCCACACCAAACCACTCTATAATGTACAAGTCGCCGCTGTGAGGCTTCCTGAGGTGGAAACTGGCACATAGGTGCTTCTGGAAGAGAATGGCAGCTTGTGTGAAAAAGCTTGTTTTCTCAGCCTGAGAAGCTCATTCAGCACACTTAGGTGGAAAAACACCAAAGTCCCACAGAATTGCATGTGAAACAAGAAAAAGCCAGAATTACATGGGAAACGCAGAAAAGTCACTTTTAATAGTTTTGTGCATTACAGCCAAACTAAGTGACAGAGCCACACCAAACCACTCTATAATGTACAAGTCGCCGCTGTGAGGCTTCCTGAGGTGGAAACTGGCACATAGGTGCTTCTGGAAGAGAATGGCAGCTTGTGTGAAAAAGCTTGTTTTCTCAGCCTGAGAAGCTCATTCAGCACACTTAGGTGGAAAAACACCAAAGTCCCACAGAATTGCATGTGAAACAACAAAAAGCCAGAATTACATGGGAAACGCAGAAAAGTCACTTTTAATAGTTTTGTGCATTACAGCCAAACTAAGTGACAGAGCCACACAAAACCACTCTATAATGTACAAGTCGCCGCTGTGAGGCTTCCTGAGGTGGAAACTGGCACATAGGTGCTTCTGGAAGAGAATGGCAGCTTGTGTGAAAAAGCTTGTTTTCTCAGCCTGAGAAGCTCATTCGGCACACTTAGGTGGAAAAACACCAAAGTCCCACAGAATTGCATGTGAAACAAGAAAAAGCCAGAATTACATGGGAAACGCAGAAAAGTCACTTTTAATAGTTTTGTGCATTACAGCCAAACTAAGTGACAGAGCCACACCAAACCACTCTATAATGTACAAGTCGCCGCTGTGAGGCTTCCTGAGGTGGAAACTGTAAGATAGGTGCTTCTGGAAGAGAATGGCAGCTTGTGTGAAAAAGCTTGTTTTCTCAGCCTGAGAAGCTCATTCGGCACACTTAGGTGGAAAAACACCAAAGTCCCACAGAATTGCATATGAAACAAAAAAAAGCCAGAATTACATGGGAAACGCAGAAAAGTCACTTTTAATAGTTTTGTGCATTACAGCCAAACTAAGTGACAGAGCCACACAAATCCACTCTATAATGTACAAGTCGCCGCTGTGAGGCTTCCTGAGGTGGAAACTGGCACATAGGTGCTTCTGGAAGAGAATGGCAGCTTGTGTGAAAAAGCTTGTTTTCTCAGCCTGAGAAGCTTATTCGGCACACTTAGGTGGAAAAACACCAAAGTCCCACAGAATTGCATGTGAAACAGGAAAAAGCCTGAATTACATGGGAAACGCAAAAAAGTCACTTTTAATAGTTTTGTCCATTACAGCTGAACTTTGTGAGAGAGCCACACCAAACCACTTCATGCATCAATTTCATAATGCCACTCTGAAGCTTTGCAAGTCCAGAATGAATTATGCTGTGGTCAAGTCTGCCCTCTTCTGTCGAAAAAGTGTAATTTCAGTTGGAACACAGAGAACCACTCTATAATGTACAAGTCACCGCTGTGAAGCTTCCTGAGGTGGAAACTGGCAGATAGGTGCTTCTGGAAGAGAATGGCAGCTTGTGTGAAAAAGCTTGTTTTCTCAGCCTGAGAAGCTCATTCGGCACACTTAGGTGGAAAAACACCAAAGTCCCACAGAATTGCATGTGAAACAAGAAAAAGCCAGAATTACATGGGAAACGCAGAAAAGTCACTTTTAATAGTTTTGTGCATTACAGCCAAACTAAGTGACAGAGCCACACAAATCCACTCTATAATGTACAAGTCGCCGCTGTGAGGCTTCCTGAGGTGGAAACTGGCACATAGGTGCTTCTGGAAGAGAATGGCAGCTTGTGTGAAAAAGCTTGTTTTCTCAGCCTGAGAAGCTCATTCGGCACACTTAGGTGGAAAAACACCAAAGTCCCACAGAATTGCATGTGAAACAAGAAAAAGCCAGAATTACATGGGAAACGCAGAAAAGTCACTTTTAATAGTTTTGTGCATTACAGCCAAACTAAGTGACAGAGCCACACAAATCCACTCTATAATGTACAAGTCGCCGCTGTGAGGCTTCCTGAGGTGGAAACTGACAGATAGGTGCTTCTGGAAGAGAATGGCAGCTTGTGTGAAAAAGCTTGTTTTCTCAGCCTGAGAAGCTCATTCGGCACACTTAGGTGGAAAAACACCAAAGTCCCACAGAATTCCATGTGAAACAAGAAAAAGCCAGAATTACATGGGAAACGCAGAAAAGTCACTTTTAATAGTTTTGTGCATTACAGCCAAACTAAGTGACAGAGCCACACAAATCCACTCTATAATGTACAAGTCGCCGCTGTGAGGCTTCCTGAGGTGGAAACTGACAGATAGGTGCTTCTGGAAGAGAATGGCAGCTTGTGTGAAAAAGCTTGTTTTCTCAGCCTGAGAAGCTCATTCGGCACACTTAGGTGGAAAAACACCAAAGTCCCACAGAATTGCATGTGAAACAAGAAAAAGCCAGAATTACATGGGAAACGCAGAAAAGTCACTTTTAATAGTTTTGTGCATTACAGCCAAACTAAGTGACAGAGCCACACAAATCCACTCTATAATGTACAAGTCGCCGCTGTGAGGCTTCCTGAGGTGGAAACTGGCACATAGGTGCTTCTGGAAGAGAATGGCAGCTTGTGTGAAAAAGCTTGTTTTCTCAGCCTGAGAAGCTCATTCGGCACACTTAGGTGGAAAAACACCAAAGTCCCACAGAATTGCATGTGAAACAACAAAAAGCCAGGATTACATGGGAAACGCAGAAAAGTCACTTTTAATAGTTTTGTGCATTACAGCCAAACTAAGTGACAGAGCCACACAAAACCACTCTATAATGTACAAGTCGCCGCTGTGAGGCTTCCTGAGGTGGAAACTGGCACATAGGTGCTTCTGGAAGAGAATGGCAGCTTGTGTGAAAAAGCTTGTTTTCTCAGCCTGAGAAGCTCATTCGGCACACTTAGGTGGAAAAACACCAAAGTCCCACAGAATTGCATGTGAAACAAGAAAAAGCCAGAATTACATGGGAAACGCAGAAAAGTCACTTTTAATAGTTTTGTGCATTACAGCCAAACTAAGTGACAAAGCCACACCAAACCACTCTATAATGTACAAGTCGCCGCTGTGAGGCTTCCTGAGGTGGAAACTGGCACATAGGTGCTTCTGGAAGAGAATGGCAGCTTGTGTGAAAAAGCTTGTTTTCTCAGCCTGAGAAGCTTATTCGGCACACTTAGGTGGAAAAACACCAAAGTCCCACAGAATTGCATATGAAACAAAAAAAAGCCAGAATTACATGGGAAACGCAGAAAAGTCACTTTTAATAGTTTTGTGCATTAGAGCCAAACTAAGTGACAGAGCCACACAAAACCACTCTATAATGTACAAGTCGCCGCTGTGAGGCTTCCTGAGGTGGAAACTGGCACATAGGTCCTTCTGGAAGAGAATGGCAGCTTGTGTCAAAAAGCTTGTTTTCTCAGCCTGAGAAGCTCATTTGGCACACTTAGGTGGAAAAACACCAAAGTCCCACAGAATTGCATGTGAAACAGGAAAAAGCCTGAATTACATGGGAAACGCAAAAAAGTCACTTTTAATAGTTTTGTCCATTACAGCTGAACTTTGTGAGAGAGCCACACCAAACCACTTCATGCATCAATTTCATAATGCCACTCTGAAGCTTTGCAAGTCCAGAATGAATTATTCTGTGGTCAAGTCTGCCCTCTTCTGTCGAAAAAGTGTAATTTCAGTTGGAACACAGAGAACCACTCTATAATGTACAAGTCACCGCTGTGAAGCTTCCTGAGGTGGAAACTGGCAGATAGGTGCTTCTGGAAGAGAATGGCAGCTTGTGTGAAAAAGCTTGTTTTCTCAGCCTGAGAAGCTCATTCGGCACACTTAGGTGGAAAAACACCAAAGTCCCACAGAATTGCATGTGAAACAACAAAAAGCCAGAATTACATGGGAAACGCAGAAAAGTCACAGTTTTGTGCATTACAGCCAAACTAAGTGACAGAGCCACACAAATCCACTCTATAATGTACAAGTCGCCGCTGTGAGGCTTCCTGAGGTGGAAACTGGCACATAGGTGCTTCTGGAAGAGAATGGCAGCTTGTGTGAAAAAGCTTGTTTTCTCAGCCTGAGAAGCTCATTCGGCACACTTAGGTGGAAAAACACCAAAGTCCCACAGAATTGCATGTGAAACAAGAAAAAGCCAGAATTACATGGGAAACGCAGAAAAGTCACTTTTAATAGTTTTGTGCATTACAGCCAAACTAAGTGACAGAGCCACACAAATCCACTCTATAATGTACAAGTCGCCGCTGTGAGGCTTCCTGAGGTGGAAACTGACAGATAGGTGCTTCTGGAAGAGAATGGCAGCTTGTGTGAAAAAGCTTGTTTTCTCAGCCTGAGAAGCTCATTCGGCACACTTAGGTGGAAAAACACCAAAGTCCCACAGAATTGCATGTGAAACAAGAAAAAGCCAGAATTACATGGGAAACGCAGAAAAGTCACTTTTAATAGTTTTGTGCATTACAGCCAAACTAAGTGACAGAGCCACACAAATCCACTCTATAATGTACAAGTCGCCGCTGTGAGGCTTCCTGAGGTGGAAACTGACAGATAGGTGCTTCTGGAAGAGAATGGCAGCTTGTGTGAAAAAGCTTGTTTTCTCAGCCTTAGAAGCTCATTCGGCACACTTAGGTGGAAAAACACCAAAGTCCCACAGAATTGCATGTGAAACAAGAAAAAGCCAGAATTACATGGGAAACGCAGAAAAGTCACTTTTAATAGTTTTGTGCATTACAGCCAAACTAAGTGACAGAGCCACACAAATCCACTCTATAATGTACAAGTCGCCGCTGTGAGGCTTCCTGAGGTGGAAACTGACAGATAGGTGCTTCTGGAAGAGAATGGCAGCTTGTGTGAAAAAGCTTGTTTTCTCAGCCTGAGAAGCTCATTCGGCACACTTAGGTGGAAAAACACCAAAGTCCCACAGAATTGCATGTGAAACAAGAAAAAGCCAGAATTACATGGGAAACGCAGAAAAGTCACTTTTAATAGTTTTGTGCATTACAGCCAAACTAAGTGACAGAGCCACACAAATCCACTCTATAATGTACAAGTCGCCGCTGTGAGGCTTCCTGAGGTGGAAACTGGCACATAGGTGCTTCTGGAAGAGAATGGCAGCTTGTGTGAAAAAGCTTGTTTTCTCAGCCTGAGAAGCTCATTCGGCACACTTAGGTGGAAAAACACCAAAGTCCCACAGAATTGCATGTGAAACAAGAAAAAGCCAGAATTACATGGGAAACGCAGAAAAGTCACTTTTAATAGTTTTGTGCATTACAGCCAAACTAAGTGACAGAGCCACACAAATCCACTCTATAATGTACAAGTCGCCGCTGTGAGGCTTCCTGAGGTGGAAACTGGCACATAGGTGCTTCTGGAAGAGAATGGCAGCTTGTGTGAAAAAGCTTGTTTTCTCAGCCTGAGAAGCTCATTCGGCACACTTAGGTGGAAAAACACCAAAGTCCCACAGAATTGCATGTGAAACAAGAAAAAGCCAGAATTACATGGGAAACGCAGAAAAGTCACTTTTAATAGTTTTGTGCATTACAGCCAAACTAAGTGACAGAGCCACACAAATCCACTCTATAATGTACAAGTCGCCGCTGTGAGGCTTCCTGAGGTGCAAACTGGCACATAGGTGCTTCTGGAAGAGAATGGCAGCTTGTGTGAAAAAGCTTGTTTTCTCAGCCTGAGAAGCTCATTCGGCACACTTAGGTGGAAAAACACCAAAGTCCCACAGAATTGCATGTGAAACAAGAAAAAGCCAGAATTACATGGGAAACGCAGAAAAGTCACTTTTAATAGTTTTGTGCATTACAGCCAAACTAAGTGACAGAGCCACACAAATCCACTCTATAATGTACAAGTCGCCGCTGTGAGGCTTCCTGAGGTGCAAACTGGCACATAGGTGCTTCTGGAAGAGAATGGCAGCTTGTGTGAAAAAGCTTGTTTTCTCAGCCTGAGAAGCTCATTCGGCACACTTAGGTGGAAAAACACCAAAGTCCCACAGAATTGCATGTGAAACAAGAAAAAGCCAGAATTACATGGGAAACGCAGAAAAGTCACTTTTAATAGTTTTGTGCATTACAGCCAAACTAAGTGACAGAGCCACACAAATCCACTCTATAATGTACAAGTCGCCGCTGTGAGGCTTCCTGAGGTGGAAACTGGCACATAGGTGCTTCTGGAAGAGAATGGCAGCTTGTGTGAAAAAGCTTGTTTTCTCAGCCTGAGAAGCTCATTCGGCACACTTAGGTGGAAAAACACCAAAGTCCCACAGAATTGCATGTGAAACAAGAAAAAGCCAGAATTACATGGGAAACGCAGAAAAGTCACTTTTAATAGTTTTGTGCATTACAGCCAAACTAAGTGACAGAGCCACACAAATCCACTCTATAATGTACAAGTCGCCGCTGTGAGGCTTCCTGAGGTGGAAACTGACAGATAGGTGCTTCTGGAAGAGAATGGCAGCTTGTGTGAAAAAGCTTGTTTTCTCAGCCTGAGAAGCTCATTCGGCACACTTAGGTGGAAAAACACCAAAGTCCCACAGAATTGCATGTGAAACAAGAAAAAGCCAGAATTACATGGGAAACGCAGAAAAGTCACTTTTAATAGTTTTGTGCATTACAGCCAAACTAAGTGACAGAGCCACACAAAACCACTCTATAATGTACAAGTCGCCGCTGTGAGGCTTCCTGAGGTGGAAACTGGCACATAGGTGCTTCTGGAAGAGAATGGCAGCTTGTGTGAAAAAGCTTGTTTTCTCAGCCTGAGAAGCTCATTCGGCACACTTAGGTGGAAAAACACCAAAGTCCCACAGAATTGCATGTGAAACAAGAAAAAGCCAGAATTACATGGGAAACGCAAAAAAGTCACTTTTAATAGTTTTGTCCATTACAGCTGAACTTTGTGAGAGAGCCACACCAAACCACTTCATGCATCAATTTCATAATGCCACTGTGAAGCTTTGCAAGTCCAAAATGAATTATACTGTGGTCAAGTATTCCCTCTTTTGTCGAAAAGGCGTAACTGCAGTTGGAACACAGAAAACCACTCTATAATGTAAAATTCACCGCTGTGAAGCTTTCTGAGGTGGAAACTGACAGATAAGGGGCAGAACTCAGGTTGCTGATGCGTGCAACTGCATAAAGGGTGGGCCCTGGGGTGATACCAGTGGGTACTGGATTGTAGTGCAGTGTCCCTTCAGCAGTGTGAAACCACATAATTTTCCAATGATGAGACATCCACTCACCCGCCGGCTCCACTGTCTCTGCCATCAGCTGCTCGGCCTCCACCGCTGTGTCTGTATCGTCCTCTTCCCCTGAGGAAGAGGAATCAGGCACTGGCTGGTACTCCTCATCAGTGGTGTTGCTTTCATCCTCTGAGGAGGGTGTCCAATCATCTTCAGGATGCCGCTGTAAAGCTTCCTGAGGTGGAAACTGGCAGATAGGTGCTTCTGGAAGAGAATGGCAGCTTGTGTGAAAAAGCTTGTTTTTTCAGCCCTGCACACTTAGGTGGAAAAACACCAAAGTCCCACAGAATTTTCATGTGGAACAGCAAAAAGCCAGAATTACATGGGAAACGCAAAAAAGTCACTTTTAATATTTTTGTCCATTACAGCCAAACTAAGTGAGAGAGCCACACCAAACCACTCTATAATGTACAAGTCGCCGCTGTGAAGCTTCCTGAGGTGGAAACTGGCAGATAGGTGCTTCTGGAAGAGAATGGCAGCTTGTGTGAAAAAGCTTGTTTTCTCAGCCTGGCACACTTAGGTGGAAAAACACCAAAGTCCCACAGAATTACATGTGAAACAGGAAAAAGACAGAATTACATGGAAAACGCAAAAAAGTCACTTTTCATAGTTTTGTCCATTACAGCTAAACTAAGTGAGAGAGCCACACCAAACCACTTCATCCATCACTTTAATTATGCCACTGTGAAGCTTTGCAAGTCCAAAATAAATTATTCTATGGTCAAGTATTCCCTCTTTTGTCGAAAAGGCGTAACTGCAGTTGGAACACAGAAAACCACTGTATAATGTAAAATTCACCTTTGTGAAGCTTTCTGAGGTGGAAACTGACAGATAAGGGGTAGAACTCAGGTTGCTGATGCGTGCAACTGCATAAAGGGTGGGCCCTGGGGTGATACCATTGGGTACTGGATTGTAGTGCAGTGTCTCTTCAGCAGTGTGAAACCACATAATTTTCCAATGATGAGACATCCACTCACCCGCCGGCTCCACTGTCTCTGCCATCAGCTGCTCAGCCTCCACCGCTGTGTCTGTATCGTCCTCTTCCCCTGAGGAAGAGGAATCAGGCACTGGCTGGTACTCCTCATCAGTGGTGTTGCTGTCATCCTCTGAGGAGGGTGTCCAATCATCTTCAGGATGCCGCTGTGAAGCTTCCTGAGGTGGAAACTGGCAGATAGGTGCTTCTGGAAGAGCATGGCAGCTTGTGTGAAAAAGCTTGTTTTCTCAGCCTGGCACACTTAGGTGGAAAAACACCAAAGTCCCACAGAATTGCATGTGAAACAGGAAAAAGCCAGTATTACATGGGAAACGCAAAAAATTCACTTTTCATAGTTTTGTCCATTACAGCTAAACTAAGTGAGAGAGCCACACCAAACCACTTCATCCATCACTTTAATTATGCCACTGTGAAGCTTTGCAAGTCCAAAATGAATTATTCTGTGGTCAAGTATTCCCTCTTTTGTCGAAAAGGCGTAACTGCAGTTGGAACACAGAAAACCACTCTATAATGTAAAATTCACCGCTGTGAAGCTTTCTGAGGTGGAAACTGACAGATAAGGGGCAGAACTCAGGTTGCTGATGCGTGCAACTGCATAAAGGGTGGGCCCTGGGGTGATACCAGTGGGTACTAGATTGTAGTGCAGTGTCTCTTCAGCAGTGTGAAACCACATAATTTTCCAATGATGAGACATCCACTCACCCGCCGGCTCCACTGTCTCTGCCATCAGCTGCTCGGCCTCCACCGCTGTGTCTGTATCGTCCTCTTCCCCTGAGGAAGAGGAATCAGGCACTGGCTGGTACTCCTCATCAGTGGTGTTGCTGTCATCCTCTGAGGAGGGTGTCCAATCATCTTCAGGATGCCGCTGTGAAGCTTCCTGAGGTGGAAACTGGCAGATAGGTGCTTCTGGAAGAGAATGGCAGCTTGTGTGAAAAAGCTTGTTTTCTCAGCCTGGCACACTTAGGTGGAAAAACACCAAAGTCCCACAGAATTGCATGTGAAACAGGAAAAAGCCAGAATTACATGGGAAACGCAAAAAAGTCACTTTTAATATTTTTGTCCATTACAGCCAAACTAAGTGAGAGAGCCACACCAAACCACTCTATAATGTAAAAGTCACCGCTGTGAAGCTTCCTGAGGTGGAAACTGGCAGATAGGTGCTTCTGGAAGAGAATGGCAGCTTGTGTGAAAAAGCCACACCAAACCACTATAATGTAAAATGACTTGTGTGAAAAAGCTTGTTTTCTCAGCCTGGCACACTTAGGTGGAAAAACACCAAAGTCCCACAGAATTACATGTGAAACAGGAAAAAGTCAGAATTACATGGAAAAAGCAAAAAGTCACTTTTCATAGTTTTGTCCATTACAGCTAAACTAAGTGAGAGAGCCACACCAAACCACTTCATCCATCACTTTAATTATGCCACTGTGAAGCTTTGCAAGTCCAAAATGAATTATTCTATGGTCAAGTATTCCCTCTTTTGTCGAAAAGGCGTAACTGCAGTTGGAACACAGAAAACCACTGTATAATGTAAAATTCACCTTTGTGAAGCTTTCTGAGGTGGAAACTGACAGATAAGGGGCAGAACTCAGGTTGCTGATGCGTGCAACTGCATAAAGGGTGGGCCCTGGGGTGATACCAGTGGGTACTAGATTGTAGTGCAGTGTCTCTTCAGCAGTGTGAAACCACATTATTTTCCAATGATGAGACATCCACTCACCCGCCGGCTCCACTGTCTCTGCCATCAGCTGCTCGGCCTCCACCGCTGTGTCTGTATCGTCCTCTTCCCCTGAGGAAGAGGAATCAGGCACTGGCTGGTACTCCTCATCAGTGGTGTTGCTGTCATCCTCTGAGGAGGGTGTCCAATCATCTTCAGGATGCCGCTGTAAAGCTTCCTGAGGTGGAAACTGGCAGATAGGTGCTTCTGGAAGAGAATGGCAGCTTGTGTGAAAAAGCTTGTTTTTTCAGCCCTGCACACTTAGGTGGAAAAACACCAAAGTCCCACAGAATTGCATGTGAAACAGCAAAAAGCCAGAATTACATGGGAACACAAAAAAGTCACTTTTAATATTTTTGTCCATTACAGCCAAACTAAGTGAGAGAGCCACACCAAACCACTCTATAATGTACAAGTCGCCGCTGTGAAGCTTCCTGAGGTGGAAACTGGCAGATAGGTGCTTCTGGAAGAGCATGGCAGCTTGTGTGAAAAAGCTTGTTTCCTCAGCCTGGCACACTTAGGTGGAAAAACACCAAAGTCCCACAGAATTGCATGTGAAACAGGAAAAAGCCAGAATTACATGGGAAACGCAAAAAATTCACTTTTCATAGTTTTGTCCATTACAGCTAAACTAAGTGAGAGAGCCACACCAAACCACTTCATCCATCACTTTAATTATGCCACTGTGAAAGCTTTGCAAGTCCAAAATGAATTATTCTATGGTCAAGTATTCCCTCTTTTGTCGAAAAGGCGTAACTGCAGTTAGAACACAGAAAACCATTCTATAATGTAAAATTCACCGCTGTGAAGCTTTCTGAGGTGGAAACTGACAGATAAGGGGCAGAACTCAGGTTGCTGATGCGTGCAACTGCATAAAGGGTGGGCCCTGGGGTGATACCAGTGGGTACTGGATTGTAAGTGCAGTGTCTCTTCAGCAGTGTGAAACCACATAATTTTCCAATGATGAGACATCCACTCACCCGCCGGCTCCACTGTCTCTGCCATCAGCTGCTCAGCCTCCACCGCTGTGTCTGTATCGTCCTCTTCCCCTGAGGAAGAGGAATCAGGCACTGGCTGGTACTCCTCATCAGTGGTGTTGCTGTCATCCTCTGAGGAGGGTGTCCAATCATCTTCAGGATGCCGCTGTGAAGCTTCCTGAGGTGGAAACTGGCAGATAGGTGCTTCTGGAAGAGAATGGCAGCTTGTGTGAAAAAGCTTGTTTTCTCAGCCTGGCACACTTAGGTGGAAAAACACCAAAGTCCCACAGAATTGCATGTGAAACAGGAAAAAGCCAGAATTACATGGGAAACGCAAAAAAGTCACTTTTAATATTTTTGTCCATTACAGCCAAACTAAGTGAGAGAGCCACACCAAACCACTCTATAATGTAAAAGTCACCGCTGTGAAGCTTCCTGAGGTGGAAACTGGCAGATAGGTGCTTCTGGAAGAGAATGGCAGCTTGTGTGAAAAAGCTTGTTTTCTCAGCCTGGCACACTTAGGTGGAAAAACACCAAAGTCCCACAGAATTACATGTGAAACAGGAAAAAGTCAGAATTACATGGAAAAAGCAAAAAAGTCCCTTTTCATAGTTTTGTCCATTACAGCTAAACTAAGTGAGAGAGCCACACCAAACCACTTCATCCATCACTTTAATTATGCCACTGTGAAGCTTTGCAAGTCCAAAATGAATTATTCTATGGTCAAGTATTCCCTCTTTTGTCGAAAAGGCGTAACTGCAGTTGGAACACAGAAAACCACTGTATAATGTAAAATTCACCTTTGTGAAGCTTTCTGAGGTGGAAACTGACAGATAAGGGGCAGAACTCAGGTTGCTGATGCGTGCAACTGCATAAAGGGTGGGCCCTGGGGTGATACCAGTGGGTACTAGATTGTAGTGCAGTGTCTCTTCAGCAGTGTGAAACCACATTATTTTCCAATGATGAGACATCCACTCACCCGCCGGCTCCACTGTCTCTGCCATCAGCTGCTCGGCCTCCACCGCTGTGTCTGTATCGTCCTCTTCCCCTGAGGAAGAGGAATCAGGCACTGGCTGGTACTCCTCATCAGTGGTGTTGCTGTCATCCTCTGAGGAGGGTGTCCAATCATCTTCAGGATGCCGCTGTAAAGCTTCCTGAGGTGGAAACTGGCAGATAGGTGCTTCTGGAAGAGAATGGCAGCTTGTGTGAAAAAGCTTGTTTTTTCAGCCCTGCACACTTAGGTGGAAAAACACCAAAGTCCCACAGAATTGCATGTGAAACAGCAAAAAGCCAGAATTACATGGGAACACAAAAAAGTCACTTTTAATATTTTTGTCCATTACAGCCAAACTAAGTGAGAGAGCCACACCAAACCACTCTATAATGTACAAGTCGCCGCTGTGAAGCTTCCTGAGGTGGAAACTGGCAGATAGGTGCTTCTGGAAGAGCATGGCAGCTTGTGTGAAAAAGCTTGTTTTCTCAGCCTGGCACACTTAGGTGGAAAAACACCAAAGTCCCACAGAATTGCATGTGAAACAAGAAAAGCCAGAATTACATGGGAAACGCAGAAAAGTCACTTTTAATAGTTTTTGCATTACAGCCAAACTAAGTGACAGAGCCACACCAAACCACTCTATAATGTACAAGTCGCCGCGTGAGGCTTCCTGAGGCGGAAACTGGCACATAGGTGCTTGTGGAAGAGAATGGCAGCTTGTGTGAAAAAGCTTGTTTTCTCAGCCTGAGAAGCTCATTCGCACACTTAGGTGGAAAAACACCAAAGTCCCACAGAATTGCATGTGAAACAGCAAAAAGCCAGAATTACATGGGAACACAAAAAGTCACTTTTAATATTTTTGTCCATTACAGCCAAACTAAGTGAGAGAGCCACACCAAACCACTCTATAATGTACAAGTCGCCGCTGTGAAGCTTCCTGAGGTGGAAACTGGCAGATAGGTGCTTCTGGAAGAGCATGGCAGCTTGTGTGAAAAAGCTTGTTTTCTCAGCCTGGCACACTTAGGTGGAAAAACACCAAAGTCCCACAGAATTGCATGTGAAACAGGAAAAAGCCAGAATTACATGGGAAACGCAAAAAAATTCACTTTTCATAGTTTTGTCCATTACAGCTAAACTAAGTGAGAGAGCCACACCAAACCACTTCATCCATCACTTTAATTATGCCACTGTGAAAGCTTTGCAAGTCCAAAATGAATTATTCTGTGGTCAAGTATTCCCTCTTTTGTCGAAAAGGCGTAACTGCAGTTAGAACACAGAAAACCATTCTATAATGTAAAATTCACCGCTGTGAAGCTTTCTGAGGTGGAAACTGACAGATAAGGGGCAGAACTCAGGTTGCTGATGCGTGCAACTGCATAAAGGGTGGGCCCTGGGGGTGATACCAGTGGGTACTGGATTGTAAGTGCAGTGTCTCTTCAGCAGTGTGAAACCACATAATTTTCCAATGATGAGACATCCACTCACCCGCCGGCTCCACTGTCTCTGCCATCAGCTGCTCGGCCTCCACCGCTGTGTCTGTATCGTCCTCTTCCCCTGAGGAAGAGGAATCAGGCACTGGCTGGTACTCCTCATCAGTGGTGTTGCTGTCATCCTCTGAGGAGGGTGTCCCCTCATCTTCAGGAGAGGACGTGTCCTCATCTTGGGTAGAAGATGTCTCCTCCTCAAGCGCAGAGGATTCCTCCCCACCTTCCCTGACCGAGCCCATCACATACTCAAGTGCTTCATTCAGTGAATATGACCTTTTCGCCATCTTGCCAGAGAAAGAATGATCTGGGAGCTGTTAGGCTCACTTATAGCATTAGTACTGACTGCACCTGCATAAACTCCAGGACAGATTTATAAACATTGTCAGACTTTGTTTTTGTTCACCCCGAAGTCAAGATGACCTGTGATCCTTTTTTTTTTTTTTTGAGAGCAGCTATTTGAGTATGTAAGGGCTATTGTGTAGTTGTGTGTGGCATTCTTTTACAAAAGATCAAAGCTACAGGTGTTTTCAACTTGTGCATCAAAGCCAAGTTTGCCTTGGAAACTCAAAGCTCAATAGCCTGTACCAAAAGAAATTCACTGAAACTTGGAGGTATGCTACACTGTAATTTATGTCACTCTATCTTGCAAATACATATTTATAGGCACATTTTTTTCATGCACAAACACACATCATTATCTGACATCCTTAAGATCACACCTATGTCAAAATTGTGTCATTCATTTGCTCCATTGGAGTGCAGTAAGCCATCATACGCCCCTAGTGGAAACTAAGAATATTACCTGAAATTGCTCCCTTGGCAAAAAATGGACAAATGACATAATCTGGTAGAAAACATTAAAAACTAAAATTTTCAATTGTTGAGTTTAGAATGAAAGCCATTTTACCTAAAATTATATGATTTAATACTGCACATCACAAGGAATTTTAAAAAAAATGTTGTCATGGGTTTCAATTGGCCAAAAGTGTCCATGATAGAGCCACGAGGTACAATTGGAGATATACAGTATAATATTGACATATTTAAAGAGCAGGTTTTGAAAATTAAAAAATCTGAAAAAAATCCAGACCCTTGGGCAATAACATTCCATATGCATTAACACAGCTAAAATGGTCAAAAAAAAGGAAGTGAATTGGACACAAACGGCCAGCATAGAGTACAGACGGTTAATAGTTTTGTCCATTACAGCTAAACTAAGTGAGAGAGCCACACCAAACCACTCTATAATGTACAAGTCGCCGCTGTGAAGCTTCCTGAGGTGGAAACTGGCAGATAGGTGCTTCTGGAAGAGAATGGCAGCTTGTGTGAAAAAGCTTGTTTTCTCAGCCTGAGAAGCTCATTCGGCACACTTAGGTGGAAAAACACCAAAGTCCCACAGAATTGCATGTGAAACAGGAAAAAGCCAGAATTACATGGGAAACACAAAAAAATCAATTTTCATAGTTTTGTCCATTACAGCTAAACTAAGTGAGAGAGCCACACCAAACCACTTCATCCATCACTTTAATTATGCCACTGTGAAAGCTTTGCAAGTCCAAAATGAATTATTCTGTGGTCAAGTATTCCCTCTTTTGTCGAAAAGGCGTAACTGCAGTTAGAACACAGAAAACCATTCTATAATGTAAAATTCACCGCTGTGAAGCTTTCTGAGGTGGAAACTGACAGATAAGGGGCAGAACTCAGGTTGCTGATGCGTGCAACTGCATAAAGGGTGGGCCCTGGGGTGATACCAGTGGGTACTGGATTGTAAGTGCAGTGTCTCTTCAGCAGTGTGAAACCACATAATTTTCCAATGATGAGACATCCACTCACCCGCCGGCTCCACTGTCTCTGCCATCAGCTGCTCGGCCTCCACCGCTGTGTCTGTATCGTCCTCTTCCCCTGAGGAAGAGGAATCAGGCACTGGCTGGTACTCCTCATCAGTGGTGTTGCTGTCATCCTCTGAGGAGGGTGTCCAATCATCTTCAGGATGCCGCTGTAAAGCTTCCTGAGGTGGAAACTGGCAGATAGGTGCTTCTGGAAGAGCATGGCAGCTTGTGTGAAAAAGCTTGTTTTCTCAGCCTGGCACACTTAGGTGGAAAAACACCAAAGTCCCACAGAATTGCATGTGAAACAGGAAAAAGACAGAATTACATGGGAAACACAAAAAAGTCACTTTTCATAGTTTTGTCCATTACAGCCAAACTAAGTGAGAGAGCCACACCAAACCACTTCATCCATCACTTTAATTATGCCACTGTGAAGCTTTGCAAGTCCAAAATGAATTATTCTGTGGTCAAGTATTCCCTCTTTTGTCGAAAAGGCGTAACTGCAGTTGGAACACAGAAAACCACTGTATAATGTAAAATTCACCGCTGTGAAGCTTTCTGAGGTGGAAACTGACAGATAAGGGGCAGAACTCAGGTTGCTGATGCGTGCAACTGCATAAAGGGTGGGCCCTGGGGTGATACCAGTGGGTACTGGATTGTAGTGCAGTGTCTCTTCAGCAGTGTGAAACCACATAATTTTCCAATGATGAGACGTCCACTCACCCGCCGGCTCCACTGTCTCTGCCATCAGCTGCTCGGCCTCCACCGCTGTGTCTGTATCGTCCTCTTCCCCTGAGGAAGAGGAATCAGGCACTGGCTGGTACTCCTCATCAGTGGTGTTGCTGTCATCCTCTGAGGAGGGTGTCCCCTCATCTTCAGGAGAGGACGTGTCCTCATCTTGGGTAGAAGATGTCTCCTCCTCAAGCGCAGAGGATTTCTCCCCACCTTCCCTGACCGAGCCCATCACATACTCAAGTGCTTCATTCAGTGAATATGACCTTTTCGCCATCTTGCCAGAGAAAGAATGATCTGGGAGCTGTTAGGCTCACTTATAGCATTAGTACTGACTGCACCTGCATAAACTCCAGGACAGATTTATAAACATTGTCAGACTTTGTTTTTGTTCACCCCGAAGTCAAGATGACCTGTGATCCTTTTTTTTTTTTTTTTGGAGAGCAGCTATTTGAGTATGTAAGGGCTATTGTGTAGTTGTGTGTGGCATTCTTTTACAAAAAGATCAAAGCTACAGGTGTTTTCAACTTGTGCATCAAAGCCAAGTTTGCCTTGGAAACTCAAAGCTCAATAGCCTGTACCAAAAGAAATTCACTGAAACTTGGAGGTATGCTACACTGTAATTTATGTCACTCTATCTTGCAAATACATATTTCTAGGCACATTTTTTTTCATGCACAAACACACATCATTATCTGACATCCTTAAGATCACACCTATGTCAAAATTGTGTCATTCATTTGCTCCATTGGAGTGCAGTAAGCCATCATACGCCCCTAGTGGAAACTAAGAATATTACCTGAAATTGCTCCCTTGGCAAAAAATGGACAAATGACATAATCTGGTAGAAAACATTAAAAACTAAAATTTTCAATTGTTGAGTTTAGAATGAAAGCCATTTTACCTAAAATTATATGATTTAATACTGTACATCACAAGGAATTTTAAAAAAAATGTTGTCATGGGTTTCAATTGGCCAAAAGTGTCCATGATAGAGCCACGAGGTACAATTGGAGATATACAGTATAATATTGACATATTTAAAGAGCAGGTTTTGAAAATTAAAAAATCTGAAAAAATCCAGACCCTTGGGCAATAACATTCCATATGCATTAACACAGCTAAAATGGTCAAAAAAAGGAAGTGAATTGGACACAAACGGCCAGCATAGAGTACAGAGGGTTAATAGTTTTGTCCATTACAGCCAAACTAAGTGAGAGAGCCACACCAAACCACTCTATAATGTACAAGTCGCCGCTGTGAAGCTTCCTGAGGTGGAAACTGGCAGATAGGTGCTTCTGGAAGAGAATGCTGAAACACCATTGGAATGCCCACAAACATGAAAAAACAAAACAGGAACGCAAAGAGTCACTTTAATAGTTTTGTCCACACACAAACCAAGAGAGAGCCACACCAAACCACTCTATAATGTACAAGTACTCCTAAAATGCAGATAGGTGCTTCTGGAAGAGAATGGCAGCTTGTGTGAAAAAGCTTGTTTTCTCAGCCTGGCACACTTAGGTGGAAAAACACCCAAAGTCCCACAGAATTACATGTGAAACAGGAAAAAGACAGAATTACATTGAAAACCCAAAAAATTCACTTTTCATAGTTTTGTCCATTACAGCTAAACTAAGTGAGAGAGCCACACCAAACCACTTCATCCATCACTTTAATTATGCCACTGTGAAGCTTTGCAAGTCCAAAATGAATTATTCTATGGTCAAGTATTCCCTCTTTTGTCGAAAAGGCGTTACTGCAGTTGGAACACAGAAAACCACTGTATAATGTAAAATTCACCTTTGTGAAGCTTTCTGAGGTGGAAACTGACAGATAAGGGGCAGAACTCAGGTTGCTGATGTGTGCAACTGCATAAAGGGTGGGCCCTGGGGTGATACCAGTGGGTACTAGATTGTAGTGCAGTGTCTCTTCAGCAGTGTGAAACCACATAATTTTCCAATGATGAGACATCCACTCACCCGCCGGCTCCACTGTCTCTGCCATCAGCTGCTCGGCCTCCACCGCTGTGTCTGTATCGTCCTCTTCCCCTGAGGAAGAGGAATCAGGCACTGGCTGGTACTCCTCATCAGTGGTGTTGCTGTCATCCTCTGAGGAGGGTGTCCAATCATCTTCAGGATGCCGCTGTGAAGCTTCCTGAGGTGGAAACTGGCAGATAGGTGCTTCTGGAAGAGAATGGCAGCTTGTGTGAAAAAGCTTGTTTTCTCAGCCTGGCACACTTAGGTGGAAAAACACCAAAGTCCCACAGAATTACATGTGAAACAGGAAAAAGACAGAATTACATGGAAAACGCAAAAAAGTCACTTTTCATAGTTTTGTCCATTACAGCTAAACTAAGTGAGAGAGCCACACCAAACCACTTCATCCATCACTTTAATTATGCCACTGTGAAGCTTTGCAAGTCCAAAATGAATTATTCTGTGGTCAAGTATTCCCTCTTTTGTCGAAAAGGCGTAACTGCAGTTGGAACACAGAAAACCACTCTATAATGTAAAATTCACCTTTGTGAAGCTTTCTGAGGTGGAAACTGACAGATAAGGGGCAGAACTCAGGTTGCTGATGCGTGCAACTGCATAAAGGGTGGGCCCTGGGGTGATACCAGTGGGTACTAGATTGTAGTGCAGTGTCTCTTCAGCAGTGTGAAACCACATTATTTTCCAATGATGAGACATCCACTCACCCGCCGGCTCCACTGTCTCTGCCATCAGCTGCTCGGCCTCCACCGCTGTGTCTGTATCGTCCTCTTCCTCTGAGGAAGAGGAATCAGGCACTGGCTGGTACTCCTCATCAGTGGTGTTGCTGTCATCCTCTGAGGAGGGTGTCCAATCATCTTCAGGATGCCGCTGTGAAGCTTCCTGAGGTGGAAACTGGCAGATAGGTGCTTCTGGAAGAGAATGGCAGCTTGTGTGAAAAAGCTTGTTTTCTCAGCCTGGCACACTTAGGTGGAAAAACACCAAAGTCCCACAGAATTACATGTGAAACAGGAAAAAGACAGAATTACATGGAAAACGCAAAAAAGTCACTTTTCATAGTTTTGTCCATTACAGCTAAACTAAGTGAGAGAGCCACACCAAACTACTTCATCCATCACTTTAATTATGCCACTGTGAAGCTTTGCAAGTCCAAAATGAATTATTCTATGGTCAAGTATTCCCTCTTTTGTCGAAAAGGCGTAACTGCAGTTGGAACACAGAAAACCACTGTATAATGTAAAATTCACCTTTGTGAAGCTTTCTGAGGTGGAAACTGACAGATAAGGGGCAGAACTCAGGTTGCTGATGCGTGCAACTGCATAAAGGGTGGGCCCTGGGGTGATACCAGTGGGTACTGGATATTAGTGCAGTGTCTCTTCAGCAGTGTGAAACCACATAATTTTCCAATGATGAGACATCCACTCACCCGCCGGCTCCACTGTCTCTGCCATCAGCTGCTCGGCCTCCACCGCTGTGTCTGTATCGTCCTCTTCCCCTGAGGAAGAGGAATCAGGCACTGGCTGGTACTCCTCATCAGTGGTGTTGCTGTCATCCTCTGAGGAGGGTGTCCAATCATCTTCAGGATGCCGCTGTAAAGCTTCCTGAGGTGGAAACTGGCAGATAGGTGCTTCTGGAAGAGAATGGCAGCTTGTGTGAAAAAGCTTGTTTTTTCAGCCCTGCACACTTAGGTGGAAAAACACCAAAGTCCCACAGAATTGCATGTGAAACAGCAAAAAGCCAGAATAACATGGGAAACGCAAAAAAGTCACTTTTAATATTTTTGTCCATTACAGCCAAACTAAGTGAGAGAGCCACACCAAACCACTCTATAATGTACAAGTCGCCGCTGTGAAGCTTCCTGAGGTGGAAACTGGCAGATAGGTGCTTCTGGAAGAGAATGGCAGCTTGTGTGAAAAAGCTTGTTTTCTCAGCCTGGCACACTTAGGTGGAAAAACACCAAAGTCCCACAGAATTACATGTGAAACAGGAAAAAGACAGAATTACATGGAAAACGCAAAAAAGTCACTTTTCATAGTTTTGTCCATTACAGCTAAACTAAGTGAGAGAGCCACACCAAACCACTTCATCCATCACTTTAATTATGCCACTGTGAAGCTTTGCAAGTCCAAAATGAATTATTCTATGGTCAAGTATTCCCTCTTTTGTCGAAAAGGCGTAACTGCAGTTGGAACACAGAAAACCACTGTATAATGTAAAATTCACCTTTGTGAAGCTTTCTGAGGTGGAAACTGACAGATAAGGGGCAGAACTCAGGTTGCTGATGCGTGCAACTGCATAAAGGGTGGGCCCTGGGGTGATACCAGTGGGTACTGGATTGTAGTGCAGTGTCTCTTCAGCAGTGTGAAACCACATAATTTTCCAATGATGAGACATCCACTCACCCGCTGGCTCCACTGTCTCTGCCATCAGCTGCTCGGCCTCCACCGCTGTGTCTGTATCGTCCTCTTCCCCTGAGGAAGAGGAATCAGGCACTGGCTGGTACTCCTCATCAGTGGTGTTGCTGTCATCCTCTGAGGAGGGTGTCCAATCATCTTCAGGATGCCGCTGTGAAGCTTCCTGAGGTGGAAACTGGCAGATAGGTGCTTCTGGAAGAGAATGGCAGCTTGTGTGAAAAAGCTTGTTTTCTCAGCCTGGCACACTTAGGTGGAAAAACACCAAAGTCCCACAGAATTACATGTGAAACAGGAAAAAGACAGAATTACATGGAAAACGCAAAAAAGTCACTTTTAATAGTTTTGTCCATTACAGCCAAACTAAGTGAGAGAGCCACACCAAACCACTTCATCCATCACTTTAATTATGCCACTGTGAAGCTTTGGAAGTCCAGAATGAATTATTCTGTGGTCAAGTGTGCCCTCTTTTGTCGAAAAAGTGTAACTTCAGTTGGAACACAGAAAACCACTGTGTAATGTATAAGTCACCGCTGTGAAGCTCCCTGAGGTGAAAACTGGCAAATAGGTGCCTCCAGAAGAGAATGGCAGCTTGTGTGAAAAAGCTTGTTTTCTCAGCGTGAGAATCTCATTCGGCACACTTAGGTGGAAAAACACCAAAGTCCCACAAAATTGCATGTGAAACAGGAAAAAGCCAGAATTACATGGGAAATGCAAAAAAGTCACTTTTAATAGTTTTGTGCATTACAGCCAAACTAAGTGAGAGAGCCACACCAAACCACTCTATAATGTACAAGTCACCGCTGTGAAGCTTCCTGACGTGGGAACTGGCAGATAGGTGCTTCTGGAAGAGAATTGCAGCTTGTGTGAAAAAGCTTGTTTTCTCTGCCTGGCACACTTAGGTAGAAAAACACCAAAGTCCCACAGAATTGCATGTGAAACAAGAAAAAGCCAGAATTACATGGGAAACGCAGAAAAGTCACTTTTAATAGTTTTGTGCATTACAGCCAAACTAAGTGACAGAGCCACACAAAACCACTCTATGATGTTCAAGTCGCCGCTGTGAGGCTTCCTGAGGTGGAAACTGGCACATAGGTGCTTCTGGAAGAGAATGGCAGCTTGTGTGAAAAAGCTTGTTTTCTCAGCCTGAGAAGCTCATTCGGCACACTTAGGTGGAAAAACACCAAAGTCCCACAGAATTGCATGTGAAACAGGAAAAAGCCAGAATTACATGGGAAACGCAAAAAAGTCACTTTTAATAGTTTTGTGCATTACAGCCAAACTAAGTGAGAGAGCCACACCAAACCACTCTATAATGTACAAGTCACCGCTGTGAAGCTTCCTGACGTGGGAACTGGCAGATAGGTGCTTCTGGAAGAGAATTGCAGCTTGTGTGAAAAAGCTTGTTTTCTCTGCCTGGCACACTTAGGTAGAAAAACACCAAAGTCCCACAGAATTGCATGTGAAACAAGAAAAAGCCAGAATTACATGGGAAACGCAGAAAAGTCACTTTTAATAGTTTTGTGCATTACAGCCAAACTAAGTGACAGAGCCACACAAAACCACTCTATGATGTTCAAGTCGCCGCTGTGAGGCTTCCTGAGGTGGAAACTGGCACATAGGTGCTTCTGGAAGAGAATGGCAGCTTGTGTGAAAAAGCTTGTTTTCTCAGCCTGAGAAGCTCATTCGGCACACTTAGGTGGAAAAACACCAAAGTCCCACAGAATTGCATGTGAAACAGGAAAAAGACAGAATTACATGGGAAACACAAAAAAGTCACTTTTAATAGTTTTGTCCATTACAGCTGAACTATGTGAGAGAGCCACACCAAACCACTTCATGCATCAATTTCATTATGCCACTGTGAAGCTTTGCAAGTCCAGAATGAATTATTCTGTGGTCAAGTTTGCCCTCTGCTGTCGAAAAAGTGTAATTTCAGTTGGAACACAGAAAACCACTCTATAATGTACAAGTCGCCGCTGTGAAGCTTCCTGAGGTGGAAACTGGCAGATAGGTGCTTCTGGAAGAGCATGGCAGCTTGTGTGAAAAAGCTTGTTTTCTCAGCCTGGCACACTTAGGTGGAAAAACACCAAAGTCCCACAGAATTGCATGTGAAACAGGAAAAAGCCAGAATTACATGGGAAACACAAAAAATTCACTTTTCATAGTTTTGTCCATTACAGCTAAACTAAGTGAGAGAGCCACACCAAACCACTTCATCCATCACTTTAATTATGCCACTGTGAAGCTTTGCAAGTCCAAAATGAATTATACTGTGGTCAAGTATTCCCTCTTTTGTCGAAAAGGCGTAACTGCAGTTGGAACACAGAAAACCACTCTATAATGTAAAATTCACCGCTGTGAAGCTTTCTGAGGTGGAAACTGACAGATAAGGGGCAGAACTCAGGTTGCTGATGCGTGCAACTGCATAAAGGGTGGGCCCTGGGGTGATACCAGTGGGTACTGGACTGTAGTGCAGTGCCCCTTCAGCAGTGTGAAACCACATAATTTTCCAATGATGAGACATCCACTCACCTGCCGGCTCCACTGTCTCTGCCATCAGCTGCTCGGCCTCCACCGCTGTGTCTGTATCGTCCTCTTCCCCTGAGGAAGAGGAATCAGGCACTGGCTGGTACTCCTCATCAGTGGTGTTGCTGTCATCCTCTGAGGAGGGTGTCCAATCATCTTCAGGATGCCGCTGTGAAGCTTCCTGAGGTGGAAACTGGCAGATAGGTCCTTCTGGAAGAGAATGGCAGCTTGTGTGAAAAAGCTTGTTTTCTCAGCCTTGCACACTTAGGTGGAAAAACACCAAAGTCCCACAGAATTGCATGTGAAACAGGAAAAAGCCAGAATTACATGGGAAACGCAAAAAAGTCACTTTTAATATTTTTGTCCATTACAGCCAAACTAAGTGAGAGAGCCACACCAAACCACTCTATAATGTACAAGTCGCCGCTGTGAAGCTTCCTGAGGTGGAAACTGGCAGATAGGTCCTTCTGGAAGAGAATGGCAGCTTGTGTGAAAAAGCTTGTTTTCTCAGCCTGGCACACTTAGGTGGAAAAACACCAAAGTCCCACAGAATTACATGTGAAACAGGAAAAAGACAGAATTACATGGAAAACGCAAAAAATTCACTTTTCATAGTTTTGTCCATTACAGCTAAACTAAGTGAGAGAGCCACACCAAACCACTTCATCCATCACTTTAATTATGCCACTGTGAAGCTTTGCAAGTCCAAAATGAATTATTCTATGGTCAAGTTTTCCCTCTTTTGTCGAAAAGGCGTTACTGCAGTTGGAACACAGAAAACCACTGTATAATGTAAAATTCACCTTTGTGAAGCTTTCTGAGGTGGAAACTGACAGATAAGGGGCAGAACTCAGGTTGCTGATGCGTGCAACTGCATAAAGGGTGGGCCCTGGGGTGATACCAGTGGGTACTGGATTGTAGTGCAGTGTCTCTTCAGCAGTGTGAAACCCAAAATTTTCCAATGATGAGACATCCACTCACCCGCCGGCTCCACTGTCTCTGCCATCAGCTGCTCGGCCTCCACCGCTGTGTCTGTATCGTCCTCTTCCCCTGAGGAAGAGGAATCAGGCACTGGCTGGTACTCCTCATCAGTGGTGTTGCTGTCATCCTCTGAGGAGGGTGTCCAATCATCTTCAGGATGCCGCTGTGAAGCTTCCTGAGGTGGAAACTGGCAGATAGGTGCTTCTGGAAGAGAATGGCAGCTTGTGTGAAAAAGCTTGTTTTCTCAGCCTGGCACACTTAGGTGGAAAAACACCAAAGTCCCACAGAATTACATGTGAAACAGGAAAAAGACAGAATTACATGGAAAACGCAAAAAAATTCACTTTTAATATTTTTGTCCATTACAGCCAAACTAAGTGAGAGAGCCACACCAAACCACTCTATAATGTACAAGTCGCCGCTGTGAAGCTTCCTGAGGTGGAAATTGGCAGATAGGTGCTTCTGGAAGAGAATGGCAGCTTGTGTGACAAAGCTTGTTTTCTCAGCCTGGCACACTTAGGTGGAAAAACACCAAAGTCCCACAGAATTACATGTGAAACAGGAAAAGACAGAATTACATGGAAAACGCAAAAAAGTCACTTTTCATAGTTTTGTCCATTACAGCTAAACTAAGTGAGAGAGCCACACCAAACCACTTCATCCATCACTTTAATTATGCCACTGTGAAGCTTTGCAAGTCCAAAATGAATTATTCTATGGTCAAGTATTCCCTCTTTTGTCGAAAAGGCGTAACTGCAGTTGGAACACAGAAAACCACTGTATAATGTAAAATTCACCTTTGTGAAGCTTTCTGAGGTGGAAACTGACAGATAAGGGGCAGAACTCAGGTTGCTGATGCGTGCAACTGCATAAAGGGTGGGCCCTGGGGTGATACCAGTGGGTACTAGATTGTAGTGCAGTGTCTCTTCAGCAGTGTGAAACCACATAATTTTCCAATGATGAGACATCCACTCACCCGCCGGCTCCACTGTCTCTGCCATCAGCTGCTCGGCCTCCACCGCTGTGTCTGTATCGTCCTCTTCCCCTGAGGAAGAGGAATCAGGCACTGGCTGGTACTCCTCATCAGTGGTGTTGCTGTCATCCTCCGAGGAGGGTGTCCAATCATCTTCAGGATGCCGCTGTAAAGCTTCCTGAGGTGGAAACTGGCAGATAGGTGCTTCTGGAAGAGAATGGCAGCTTGTGTGAAAAAGCTTGTTTTTTCAGCCCTGCACACTTAGGTGGAAAAACACCAAAGTCCCACAGAATTGCATGTGAAACAGCAAAAAGCCAGAATTACATGGGAAACGCAAAAAAGTCACTTTTAATATTTTTGTCCATTACAGCCAAACTAAGTGAGAGAGCCACACCAAACCACTCTATAATGTACAAGTCGCCGCTGTGAAGCTTCCTGAGGTGGAAACTGGCAGATAGGTGCTTCTGGAAGAGAATGGCAGCTTGTGTGAAAAAGCTTGTTTTCTCAGCCTGGCACACTTAGGTGGAAAAACACCAAAGTCCCACAGAATTACATGTGAAACAGGAAAAGACAGAATTACATGGAAAACGCAAAAAAGTCACTTTTCATAGTTTTGTCCATTACAGCTAAACTAAGTGAGAGAGCCACACCAAACCACTTCATCCATCACTTTAATTATGCCACTGTGAAGCTTTGCAAGTCCAAAATGAATTATTCTATGGTCAAGTATTCCCTCTTTTGTCGAAAAGGCGTAACTGCAGTTGGAACACAGAAAACCACTGTATAATGTAAAATTCACCTTTGTGAAGCTTTCTGAGGTGGAAACTGACAGATAAGGGGCAGAACTCAGGTTGCTGATGCGTGCAACTGCATAAAGGGTGGGCCCTGGGGTGATACCAGTGGGTACTAGATTGAAGTGCAGTGTCTCTTCAGCAGTGTGAAACCACATAATTTTCCAATGATGAGACATCCACTCACCCGCCGGCTCCACTGTCTCTGCCATCAGCTGCTCGGCCTCCACCGCTGTGTCTGTATCGTCCTCTTCCCCTGAGGAAGAGGAATCAGGCACTGGCTGGTACTCCTCATCAGTGGTGTTGCTGTCATCCTCTGAGGAGGGTGTCCAATCATCTTCAGGATGCCGCTGTAAAGCTTCCTGAGGTGGAAACTGGCAGATAGGTGCTTCTGGAAGAGAATGGCAGCTTGTGTGAAAAAGCTTGTTTTTTCAGCCCTGCACACTTAAGTGGAAAAACACCAAAGTCCCACAGAATTGCATGTGAAACAGCAAAAAGCCAGAATTACATGGGAAACGCAAAAAAGTCACTTTTAATATTTTTCGTCCATTACAGCCAAACTAAGTGAGAGAGCCACACCAAACCACTCTATAATGTACAAGTCGCCGCTGTGAAGCTTCCTGAGGTGGAAACTGGCAGATAGGTGCTTCTGGAAGAGAATGGCAGCTTGTGTGAAAAAGCTTGTTTTCTCAGCCTGGCACACTTAGGTGGAAAAACACCAAAGTCCCACAGAATTACATGTGAAACAGGAAAAAGACAGAATTACATGGAAAACGCAAAAAATTCACTTTTAATATTTTTGTCCATTACAGCCAAACTAAGTGAGAGAGCCACACCAAACCACTCTATAATGTACAAGTCGCCGCTGTGAAGCTTCCTGAGGTGGAAACTGGCAGATAGGTGCTTCTGGAAGAGAATGGCAGCTTGTGTGAAAAAGCTTGTTTTCTCAGCCTGGCACACTTAGGTGGAAAAACACCAAAGTCCCACAGAATTACATGTGAAACAGGAAAAAGACAGAATTACATGGAAAACGCAAAAAAGTCACTTTTCATAGTTTTGTCCATTACAGCTAAACTAAGTGAGAGAGCCACACCAAACCACTTCATCCATCACTTTAATTATGCCACTGTGAAGCTTTGCAAGTCCAAAATGAATTATTCTATGGTCAAGTATTCCCTCTTTTGTCGAAAAGGCGTAACTGCAGTTGGAACACAGAAAACCACTGTATAATGTAAAATTCACCTTTGTGAAGCTTTCTGAGGTGGAAACTGACAGATAAGGGGCAGAACTCAGGTTGCTGATGCGTGCAACTGCATAAAGGGTGGGCCCTGGGGTGATACCAGTGGGTACTAGATTGTAGTGCAGTGTCTCTTCAGCAGTGTGAAACCACATAATTTTCCAATGATGAGACATCCACTCACCCGCCGGCTCCACTGTCTCTGCCATCAGCTGCTCGGCCTCCACCGCTGTGTCTGTATCGTCCTCTTCCCCTGAGGAAGAGGAATCAGGCACTGGCTGGTACTCCTCATCAGTGGTGTTGCTGTCATCCTCTGAGGAGGGTGTCCAATCATCTTCAGGATGCCGCTGTAAAGCTTCCTGAGGTGGAAACTGGCAGATAGGTGCTTCTGGAAGAGAATGGCAGCTTGTGTGAAAAAGCTTGTTTTTTCAGCCCTGCACACTTAAGTGGAAAAACACCAAAGTCCCACAGAATTGCATGTGAAACAGCAAAAAGCCAGAATTACATGGGAAACGCAAAAAAGTCACTTTTAATATTTTTCGTCCATTACAGCCAAACTAAGTGAGAGAGCCACACCAAACCACTCTATAATGTACAAGTCGCCGCTGTGAAGCTTCCTGAGGTGGAAACTGGCAGATAGGTGCTTCTGGAAGAGAATGGCAGCTTGTGTGAAAAAGCTTGTTTTCTCAGCCTGGCACACTTAGGTGGAAAAACACCAAAGTCCCACAGAATTACATGTGAAACAGGAAAAGACAGAATTACATGGAAAACGCAAAAAAGTCACTTTTCATAGTTTTGTCCATTACAGCTAAACTAAGTGAGAGAGCCACACCAAACCACTTCATCCATCACTTTAATTATGCCACTGTGAAGCTTTGCAAGTCCAAAATGAATTATTCTATGGTCAAGTATTCCCTCTTTTGTCGAAAAGGCGTAACTGCAGTTGGAACACAGAAAACCACTGTATAATGTAAAATTCACCTTTGTGAAGCTTTCTGAGGTGGAAACTGACAGATAAGGGGCAGAACTCAGGTTGCTGATGCGTGCAACTGCATAAAGGGTGGGCCCTGGGGTGATACCAGTGGGTACTGGATTGTAGTGCAGTGTCTCTTCAGCAGTGTGAAACCACATAATTTTCCAATGATGAGACATCCACTCACCCGCCGGCTCCACTGTCTCTGCCATCAGCTGCTCGGCCTCCACCGCTGTGTCTGTATCGTCCTCTTCCCCTGAGGAAGAGGAATCAGGCACTGGCTGGTACTCCTCATCAGTGGTGTTGCTGTCATCCTTAGAGACTCATTGTCTAAAGATATAGTCACTCTAGATGGCATTAACTTGGCCTCTAGCACCACTGTCAGGAATCTTGGAGTTCTCTTTGATCAGGATTTGTCATTTAACTCCCACATAAAGCAGACCTCTAGGACTGCCTTCTTTCATTTACGTAATATTAGAAAAATTAGACACATACTATCACAGACAGATGCAGAAAAACTAATCCATGCATTTGTTACTTCAAGGCTGGATTACTGCAACTCTTTATTATCAGGTTGCCCCAATAAGTCCATTAAAACGCTCCAATTAATTCAGAACGCTGCAGCACGAGTACTGACAGGAACTAGAAAAAGAGATCACATCTCTCCTGTACTAGCTACTCTGCATTGGCTCCCTATAAAATGTAGAATTGAATTTAAAATACTCCTCCTCACCTATAAAGCTCTTCATGGTCAGGCCCCTTCATATCTTAAAGAGCTCATAGTACCCTATTACCCCACTAGAACACTACGTTCTCTGAATGCTGGGCTACTTGTGGTTCCTATAGTCTCTAAAGTAGAACAGGAGCCAGAGCCTTCAGTTACCAAGCTCCTCTCCTGTGGAACCGGCTTCCAGTTGTGGTTCGGGAGGCAGACACCCTCACCACTTTCAAGAGTAGGCTTAAGACATTCCTCTTTGATAAAGCTTATAGTTAGGGCTGGATCAGGTGAGTCCTGAACCATCCCTTAGTTATGCTGCTATAGGCCTAGACTATCGGGGGGATTTCCCATGGTGCACTGAGCTACTCTCTTCCTCTCTCTTTCTGCACTCATTCATGTCCCTTTAATGCATGTTACTAACTCCACTTCTTCCCCGGAGTTCTTGTGCTTTCTCGTCTCGCAGGTTCTCATGGATCCTGGTGGAGCCTCCTGCCATGGTCCTGCTTGACTGCCATTGCCAATACTGTTGTTGCTGTGCACCTGTCTGTCTGTCTGTCGCTCTCTCTCTCTCTCTCTCTCTCTCTCTCTCTCTCTCTCTCTCTCACCCCAACTGGTCGAGACAGACGACCACCCACCTAGAGCCGGAGGATCTGTCCTAGGTTTCTGCCTTTTAACAGGCAGTTTTTCCTTGCCCTTGTCGCCAAGTGCTTGCTCATGGTGGTACTGTTGGGTCTCTGTAATTAATGTTAAAGAGTTCGGTCTAGACCTGCTCTATTTGAAAAGTGTCCTGAGATAACTTCTGTTATGAATTGGCGCTATACAAATAAAATTGAATTGAATTGAAATCCTCTGAGGAGGGTGTCCAATCATCTTCAGGATGCCGCTGTGAAGCTTCCTGAGGTGGAAACTGGCAGATAGGTGCTTCTGGAAGAGAATGGCAGCTTGTGTGAAAAAGCTTGTTTTCTCAGCCTGGCACACTTAGGTGGAAAAACACCAAAGTCCCACAGAATTACATGTGAAACAGGAAAAGACAGAATTACATGGAAAACGCAAAAAAGTCACTTTTAATAGTTTTGTCCATTACAGCCAAACTAAGTGAGAGAGCCACACCAAACCACTTCATCCATCACTTTAATTATGCCACTGTGAAGCTTTGCAAGTCCAAAATGAATTATTCTGTGGTCAAGTATTCCCTCTTTTGTCGAAAAGGCGTAACTGCAGTTGGAACACAGAAAACCACTGTATAATGTAAAATTCACCGCTGTGAAGCTTTCTGAGGTGGAAACTGACAGATAAGGGGCAGAACTCAGGTTGCTGATGCGTGCAACTGCATAAAGGGTGGGCCCTGGGGTGATACCAGTGGGTACTGGATTGTAGTGCAGTGTCTCTTCAGCAGTGTGAAACCACATAATTTTCCAATGATGAGACGTCCACTCACCCGCCGGCTCCACTGTCTCTGCCATCAGCTGCTCGGCCTCCACCGCTGTGTCTGTATCGTCCTCTTCCCCTGAGGAAGAGGAATCAGGCACTGGCTGGTACTCCTCATCAGTGGTGTTGCTGTCATCCTCTGAGGAGGGTGTCCCCTCATCTTCAGGAGAGGACGTGTCCTCATCTTGGGTAGAAGATGTCTCCTCCTCAAGCGCAGAGGATTTCTCCCCACCTTCCCTGACCAAGCCCATCACATACTCAAGTGCTTCATTCAGTGAATATGACCTTTTCGCCATCTTGCCAGAGAAAGAATGATCTGGGAGCTGTTAGGCTCACTTATAGCATTAGTACTGACTGCACCTGCATAAACTCCAGGACAGATTTATAAACATTGTCAGACTTTGTTTTTGTTCACCCCGAAGTCAAGATGACCTGTGATCCTTTTTTTTTTTTTTGGAGAGCAGCTATTTGAGTATGTAAGGGCTATTGTGTAGTTGTGTGTGGCATTCTTTTACAAAAGATCAAAGCTACAGGTGTTTTCAACTTGTGCATCAAAGCCAAGTTTGCCTTGGAAACTCAAAGCTCAATAGCCTGTACCAAAAGAAATTCACTGAAACTTGGAGGTATGCTACACTGTAATTTATGTCACTCTATCTTGCAAATACATATTTCTAGGCACATTTTTTTTCATGCACAAACACACATCATTATCTGACATCCTTAAGATCACACCTATGTCAAAATTGTGTCATTCATTTGCTCCATTGGAGTGCAGTAAGCCATCATACGCCCCTAGTGGAAACTAAGAATATTACCTGAAATTGCTCCCTTGGCAAAAAATGGACAAATGACATAATCTGGTAGAAAACATTAAAAACTAAAATTTTCAATTGTTGAGTTTAGAATGAAAGCCATTTTACCTAAAATTATATGATTTAATACTGTACATCACAAGGAATTTTAAAAAAAATGTTGTCATGGGTTTCAATTGGCCAAAAGTGTCCATGATAGAGCCACGAGGTACAATTGGAGATATACAGTATAATATTGACATATTTAAAGAGCAGGTTTTGAAAATTAAAAAATCTGAAAAAATCCAGACCCTTGGGCAATAACATTCCATATGCATTAACACAGCTAAAATGGTCAAAAAAAGGAAGTGAATTGGACACAAACGGCCAGCATAGAGTACAGAGGGTTAATAGTTTTGTCCATTACAGCTAAACTAAGTGAGAGAGCCACACCAAACCACTCTATAATGTACAAGTCGCCGCTGTGAAGCTTCCTGAGGTGGAAACTGGCAGATAGGTGCTTCTGGAAGAGAATGGCAGCTTGTGTGAAAAAGCTTGTTTTTTCAGCATGGCACACTTAGGTGGAAAAACACCAAAGTTCCACAGAATTGCATGTGAAACAGGAAAAAGCCAGAATTACATGGGAAACACAAAAAATTCACTTTTCATAGTTTTGTCCATTACAGCTAAACTAAGTGAGAGAGCCACACCAAACCACTTCATCCATCACTTTAATTATGCCACTGTGAAGCTTTGCAAGTCCAAAATGAATTATTCTGTGGTCAAGTATTCCCTCTTTTGTCGAAAAGGCGTAACTGCAGTTGGAACACAGAAAACCACTCTATAATGTAAAATTCACCGCTGTGAAGCTTTCTGAGGTGGAAACTGACAGATAAGGGGGCAGAACTCAGGTTGCTGATGCGTGCAACTGCATAAAGGGTGGGCCCTGGGGTGATACCAGTGGGTACTGGATTGTAGTGCAGTGTCCCTTCAGCAGTGTGAAACCACATAATTTTCCAATGATGAGACATCCACTCACCCGCCGGCTCCACTGTCTCTGCCATCAGCTGCTCGGCCTCCACCGCTGTGTCTGTATCGTCCTCTTCCCTGAGGAAGAGGAATCAGGCACTGGCTGGTACTCCTCATCAGTGGTGTTGCTGTCATCCTCTGAGGAGGGTGTCCAATCATCTTCAGGATGCCGCTGTGAAGCTTCCTGAGGTGGAAACTGGCAGATAGGTCCTTCTGGAAGAGAATGGCAGCTTGTGTGAAAAAGCTTGTTTTTTCAGCCCTGCACACTTAGGTGGAAAAACACCAAAGTCCCACAGAATTGCATGTGAAACAGCAAAAAGCCAGAATTACATGGGAAACGCAAAAAAGTCACTTCAAATATTTTTGTCCATTACAGCCAAACTAAGTGAGAGAGCCACACCAAACCACTCTATAATGTACAAGTCGCCGCTGTGAAGCTTCCTGAGGTGGAAACTGGCAGATAGGTGCTTCTGGAAGAGAATGGCAGCTTGTGTGAAAAAGCTTGTTTTCTCAGCCTGGCACACTTAGGTGGAAAAACACCCAAAGTCCCACAGAATTACATGTGAAACAGGAAAAAGACAGAATTACATTGAAAACACAAAAAATTCACTTTTCATAGTTTTGTCCATTACAGCTAAACTAAGTGAGAGAGCCACACCAAACCACTTCATCCATCACTTTAATTATGCCACTGTGAAGCTTTGCAAGTCCAAAATGAATTATTCTATGGTCAAGTTTTCCCTCTTTTGTCGAAAAGGCGTTACTGCAGTTGGAACACAGAAAACCACTGTATAATGTAAAATTCACCTTTGTGAAGCTTTCTGAGGTGGAAACTGACAGATAAGGGGCAGAACTCAGGTTGCTGATGTGTGCAACTGCATAAAGGGTGGGCCCTGGGGTGATACCAGTGGGTACTAGATTGTAGTGCAGTGTCTCTTCAGCAGTGTGAAACCACATTATTTTCCAATGATGAGACATCCACTCACCCGCCGGCTCCACTGTCTCTGCCATCAGCTGCTCGGCCTCCACCGCTGTGTCTGTATCGTCCTCTTCCCCTGAGGAAGAGGAATCAGGCACTGGCTGGTACTCCTCATCAGTGGTGTTGCTGTCATCCTCTGAGGAGGGTGTCCAATCATCTTCAGGATGCCGCTGTGAAGCTTCCTGAGGTGGAAACTGGCAGATAGGTGCTTCTGGAAGAGAATGGCAGCTTGTGTGAAAAAGCTTGTTTTCTCAGCCTGGCACACTTAGGTGGAAAAACACCAAAGTCCCACAGAATTACATGTGAAACAGGAAAAAGACAGAATTACATGGAAAACGCAAAAAAGTCACTTTTCATAGTTTTGTCCATTACAGCTAAACTAAGTGAGAGAGCCACACCAAACCACTTCATCCATCACTTTAATTATGCCACTGTGAAGCTTTGCAAGTCCAAAATGAATTATTCTGTGGTCAAGTATTCCCTCTTTTGTCGAAAAGGCGTAACTGCAGTTGGAACACAGAAAACCACTCTATAATGTAAAATTCACCTTTGTGAAGCTTTCTGAGGTGGAAACTGACAGATAAGGGGCAGAACTCAGGTTGCTGATGCGTGCAACTGCATAAAGGGTGGGCCCTGGGGTGATACCAGTGGGTACTAGATTGTAGTGCAGTGTCTCTTCAGCAGTGTGAAACCACATTATTTTCCAATGATGAGACATCCACTCACCCGCCGGCTCCACTGTCTCTGCCATCAGCTGCTCGGCCTCCACCGCTGTGTCTGTATCGTCCTCTTCCTCTGAGGAAGAGGAATCAGGCACTGGCTGGTACTCCTCATCAGTGGTGTTGCTGTCATCCTCTGAGGAGGGTGTCCAATCATCTTCAGGATGCCGCTGTGAAGCTTCCTGAGGTGGAAACTGGCAGATAGGTGCTTCTGGAAGAGAATGGCAGCTTGTGTGAAAAAGCTTGTTTTCTCAGCCTGGCACACTTAGGTGGAAAAACACCAAAGTCCCACAGAATTACATGTGAAACAGGAAAAAGACAGAATTACATGGAAAACGCAAAAAAGTCACTTTTCATAGTTTTGTCCATTACAGCTAAACTAAGTGAGAGAGCCACACCAAACCACTTCATCCATCACTTTAATTATGCCACTGTGAAGCTTTGCAAGTCCAAAATGAATTATTCTGTGGTCAAGTATTCCCTCTTTTGTCGAAAAGGCGTAACTGCAGTTGGAACACAGAAAACCACTCTATAATGTAAAATTCACCTTTGTGAAGCTTTCTGAGGTGGAAACTGACAGATAAGGGGCAGAACTCAGGTTGCTGATGCGTGCAACTGCATAAAGGGTGGGCCCTGGGGGTGATACCAGTGGGTACTAGATTGTAGTGCAGTGTCTCTTCAGCAGTGTGAAACCACATTATTTTCCAATGATGAGACATCCACTCACCCGCCGGCTCCACTGTCTCTGCCATCAGCTGCTCGGCCTCCACCGCTGTGTCTGTATCGTCCTCTTCCTCTGAGGAAGAGGAATCAGGCACTGGCTGGTACTCCTCATCAGTGGTGTTGCTGTCATCCTCTGAGGAGGGTGTCCAATCATCTTCAGGATGCCGCTGTGAAGCTTCCTGAGGTGGAAACTGGCAGATAGGTGCTTCTGGAAGAGAATGGCAGCTTGTGTGAAAAAGCTTGTTTTCTCAGCCTGGCACACTTAGGTGGAAAAACACCAAAGTCCCACAGAATTACATGTGAAACAGGAAAAAGACAGAATTACATGGAAAACGCAAAAAAGTCACTTTTCATAGTTTTGTCCATTACAGCTAAACTAAGTGAGAGAGCCACACCAAACCACTTCATCCATCACTTTAATTATGCCACTGTGAAGCTTTGCAAGTCCAAAATGAATTATTCTATGGTCAAGTATTCCCTCTTTTGTCGAAAAGGCGTAACTGCAGTTGGAACACAGAAAACCACTGTATAATGTAAAATTCACCTTTGTGAAGCTTTCTGAGGTGGAAACTGACAGATAAGGGGCAGAACTCAGGTTGCTGATGCGTGCAACTGCATAAAGGGTGGGCCCTGGGGTGATACCAGTGGGTACTGGATATTAGTGCAGTGTCTCTTCAGCAGTGTGAAACCACATAATTTTCCAATGATGAGACATCCACTCACCCGCCGGCTCCACTGTCTCTGCCATCAGCTGCTCGGCCTCCACCGCTGTGTCTGTATCGTCCTCTTCCCCTGAGGAAGAGGAATCAGGCACTGGCTGGTACTCCTCATCAGTGGTGTTGCTGTCATCCTCTGAGGAGGGTGTCCAATCATCTTCAGGATGCCGCTGTAAAGCTTCCTGAGGTGGAAACTGGCAGATAGGTGCTTCTGGAAGAGAATGGCAGCTTGTGTGAAAAAGCTTGTTTTTTCAGCCCTGCACACTTAGGTGGAAAAACACCAAAGTCCCACAGAATTGCATGTGAAACAGGAAAAAGCCAGTATTACATGGGAAACACAAAAAATTCACTTTTCATAGTTTTGTCCATTACAGCTAAACTAAGTGAGAGAGCCACACCAAACCACTTCATCCATCACTTTAATTATGCCACTGTGAAGCTTTGCAAGTCCAAAATGAATTATTCTATGGTCAAGTATTCCCTCTTTTGTCGAAAAGGCGTAACTGCAGTTGGAACACAGAAAACCACTGTATAATGTAAAATTCACCTTTGTGAAGCTTTCTGAGGTGGAAACTGACAGATAAGGGGCAGAACTCAGGTTGCTGATGTGTGCAACTGCATAAAGGGTGGGCCCTGGGGTGATACCAGTGGGTACAAGATTGTAGTGCAGTGTCTCTTCAGCAGTGTGAAACCACATAATTTTCCAATGATGAGACATCCACTCACCCGCCGGCTCCACTGTCTCTGCCATCAGCTGCTCGGCCTCCCACCGCTGTGTCTGTATCGTCCTCTTCCCCTGAGGAAGAGGAATCAGGCACTGGCTGGTACTCCTCATCAGTGGTGTTGCTGTCATCCTCTGAGGAGGGTGTCCAATCATCTTCAGGATGCCGCTGTAAAGCTTCCTGAGGTGGAAACTGGCAGATAGGTGCTTCTGGAAGAGAATGGCAGCTTGTGTGAAAAAGCTTGTTTTTTTCAGCCCTGCACACTTAGGTGGAAAAACACCAAAGTCCCACAGAATTGCATGTGAAACAGCAAAAAGCCAGAATAACATGGGAAACGCAAAAAAGTCACTTTTAATAGTTTTGTCCATTACAGCCAAACTAAGTGAGAGAGCCACACCAAACCACTTCATCCATCACTTTAATTATGCCACTGTGAAGCTTTGCAAGTCCAAAATGAATTATTCTGTGGTCAAGTATTCCCTCTTTGTCGAAAAGGCGTAACTGCAGTTGGAACACAGAAAACCACTGTATAATGTAAAATTCACCGCTGTGAAGCTTTCTGAGGTGGAAACTGACAGATAAGGGGCAGAACTCAGGTTGCTGATGCGTGCAACTGCATAAAGGGTGGGCCCTGGGGTGATACCAGTGGGTACTGGATTGTAGTGCAGTGTCTCTTCAGCAGTGTGAAACCACATAATTTTCCAATGATGAGACGTCCACTCACCCGCCGGCTCCACTGTCTCTGCCATCAGCTGCTCGGCCTCCACCGCTGTGTCTGTATCGTCCTCTTCCCCTGAGGAAGAGGAATCAGGCACTGGCTGGTACTCCTCATCAGTGGTGTTGCTGTCATCCTCTGAGGAGGGGTGTCCCCTCATCTTCAGGAGAGGACGTGTCCTCATCTTGGGTAGAAGATGTCTCCTCCTCAAGCGCAGAGGATTTCTCCCCACCTTCCCTGACCGAGCCCATCACATACTCAAGTGCTTCATTCAGTGAATATGACCTTTTCGCCATCTTGCCAGAGAAAGAATGATCTGGGAGCTGTTAGGCTCACTTATAGCATTAGTACTGACTGCACCTGCATAAACTCCAGGACAGATTTATAAACATTGTCAGACTTTGTTTTTGTTCACCCCGAAGTCAAGATGACCTGTGATCCTTTTTTTTTTTTTTTTGGAGAGCAGCTATTTGAGTATGTAAGGGCTATTGTGTAGTTGTGTGTGGCATTCTTTTACAAAAAGATCAAAGCTACAGGTGTTTTCAACTTGTGCATCAAAGCCAAGTTTGCCTTGGAAACTCAAAGCTCAATAGCCTGTACCAAAAGAAATTCACTGAAACTTGGAGGTATGCTACACTGTAATTTATGTCACTCTATCTTGCAAATACATATTTCTAGGCACATTTTTTTTCATGCACAAACACACATCATTATCTGACATCCTTAAGATCACACCTATGTCAAAATTGTGTCATTCATTTGCTCCATTGGAGTGCAGTAAGCCATCATACGCCCCTAGTGGAAACTAAGAATATTACCTGAAATTGCTCCCTTGGCAAAAAATGGACAAATGACATAATCTGGTAGAAAACATTAAAAACTAAAATTTTCAATTGTTGAGTTTAGAATGAAAGCCATTTTACCTAAAATTATATGATTTAATACTGTACATCACAAGGAATTTTTAAAAAAATGTTGTCATGGGTTTCAATTGGCCAAAAGTGTCCATGATAGAGCCACGAGGTACAATTGGAGATATACAGTATAATATTGACATATTTAAAGAGCAGGTTTTGAAAATTAAAAAATCTGAAAAAATCCAGACCCTTGGGCAATAACATTCCATATGCATTAACACAGCTAAAATGGTCAAAAAAAGGAAGTGAATTGGACACAAACGGCCAGCATAGAGTACAGAGGGTTAATAGTTTTGTCCATTACAGCTAAACTAAGTGAGAGAGCCACACCAAACCACTCTATAATGTACAAGTCGCCGCTGTGAAGCTTCCTGAGGTGGAAACTGGCAGATAGGTGCTTCTGGAAGAGAATGGCAGCTTGTGTGAAAAAGCTTGTTTTCTCAGCCTGAGAAGCTAATTCAGCACACTTAGTTGGAAAAACACCAAAGTCCCACAGAATTGCATGTGAAACAAGAAAAAGCCAGAATTACATGGGAAACGCAAAAAAGTCACTTTTAATAGTTTTGTGCATTACAGCCAAACTAAGTGAGGGAGCAACACCAAACCACTCTATAATGTACAAGTCGCCGCTGTGAAGCTTCCTGAGGTGGAAACTGGCAGATAGGTGCTTCTGGAAGAGAATGGCAGCTTGTGTGAAAAAGCTTGTTTTCTCAGACTGAGAAGCTCATTCGGCACACTTAGGTGGAAAAACACCAAAGTCCCACAGAATTGCATGTGAAACAGGAAAAAGCAAGAATTACATGGGAAACGCAAAAAAGTCACTTTTAATAGTTTTGTCCATTACAGCTGAACTAAGTGAGAGAGCCACACCAAACCACTTATGCATCACTTTAATTATGCCACTGTGAAGCTTTGCAAGTCCAGAATGAATTATTCTGTGGTCAAGTGTGCCCTCTTTTGTCGAAAAAGCGTAACTGCATTTGGAACACAGAAAACCACTCTATAATGTACAAGTCACCGCTGTGAAGCTTCCTAAGGTGGAAACTGGCAGATAGGTGCTTCCAGAAGAGAATGGCAGCTTGTGTGAAAAAGCTTGTTTTCTCAGCCTGAGAAGCTCATTCAGCACACTTAGGTGGAAAAACACCAAAGTCCCACAGAATTGCATGTGAAACAGGAAAAAGCCAGAATTACATGGGAAACGCAAAAAAGTCACTTTTAATACTTTTGTCCATTACAGCTGAACTAAGTGAGAGAGCCACTCCAAACCACTTATGCATCACTTTAATTATGCCACTGTGAAGCTTTGCAAGTCCAGAATGAATTATTCTGTGGTCAAGTGTGCCCTCTTTTGTTGAAAAAGCATAACTGCATTTGGAACACAGAAAACCACTCTATAATGTACAAGTCACCGCTGTGAAGCTTCCTTAGGTGGAAACTGGCAGATAGGTGCTTCTGGAAGAGAATGGCAGCTTGTGTGAAAAAACTTGTTTTTTCAGCCTGGCACACTCATGTGGAAAAACACCAAAGTCCCACAGAATTGCATGTGAAAAAGGAAAAAGCCAGAATTACATGGGATACGCTAAAAAGTCACTTTTAATATTTTTGTCCATTACACCCAAACTAAGTGAGAGAGCCACACCAAACCACTCTATAATGTACAAGTCGCCGCTGTGAAGCTTCCTGAGGTGGAAACTGGCAGATAGGTGCTTCTGGAAGAGAATGGCAGCTTGTGTGAAAAAGCTTGTTTTCTCAGCCTGAGAAGCTCATTCGGCACACTTAGGTGGAAAAACACCAAAGTCCCACAGAATTGCATGTGAAACAGGAAAAAGCCAGAATTACATGGGAAACGCAAAAAAGTCACTTTTAATAGTTTTGTGCATTACAGCCAAACTAAGTGAGAGAGCCACACCAAACCACTCTATAATGTACTAGTAACCGATGTGAAGCTTCCTGAGGTGGAAACTGGCAGATAGGTGCTTCTGGAAGACAATGGCAGCTTAAATGAAAAAGCTTCTTTTCTCAGCTGTTGTTCGACGTCATCCCGAGCACATGGTTACTTATCATATGGCGAATTAAAGGCCCCTGCACGCATTTAAAGCAAGGAGACCTGTTTTGTTAAATGTGCATTAATATTTGTATCGTTTTGGCCTCCTGAATGGCTCCAGGTTTAAAAAGTCAAGTTAAAAAGTATTTAAATAGACATGACAAGGTTTTAATCAATTCAATATTTATTAGGAATGGTCAAAATGTATAATAGATAAGCTGGGAAAGTGCAATGTAGCAGCAGCATTACACACAGTAACAACACACAGACATATCAAAAAAATCAACATAGAATGCAATATAAAAAATGGATAAATAACCAGTATAATTGCAGTGCAAACTAAAAATAAAAAATATAAGGTGCAGTGAACAGATGAAACATATAAGGTGCTTGGATAATAGTACAGTAAATATTTAAAAAAAAAAACTTTTAATGTCTTTTTAAACTCTTCTCAGCCAGCCACAGCTCCACAGTCTTCCCTTCATAGAAAGCACAGAAGTGCTCTCCCCCATATTGGCTGTGGCCAAAGTCTTTCTGCTGTGGCTGGCCACAGAGTTGGCAGATCCGCAGTTTGTGGGGCTTCCTCACTTTCCCACCTGGTTTCTCTGGTTTCTCATGCCTCTGTTTGAGGTTCCAGGCTGTTGTTCTGGGGAGCTTCTGTAGCTCACCAGGGCCAAGCTGTTCCCTGATCTACTCTTGCACTGTGCGTCCTCCAGGGCCCTCTTCCACAGCACAAAAGTATTGGCCCTTGAGGTAAGTGTGGCCACCATCCACCGTGCATGCTTGGCCACGGATGTTGCAGGGGTCACCAGGTTTGTGCTGTGGCTTTCCCCTGGTACTTTGGAGGACTTTTTTGTCTTTTGCTGCTTTAATTTTGCGCCTGTACACAGTGCAACGGGTGGGCTTGCTGGTCCCCGCCACTGGCTCTGCTGCCTGAAGCCGTCAAGGAGAGGAGCTGGAGGAGGAGGAGGAGGAGGAGGATGTGCAGTCGTAGTCCACTTAAATACAAATACAATACAGAACTCTGTTAGTCAAGGTACATAGAAACACAGATGCAGTTTAACAAAGTATATTTCTAACAAACCTAATGAAGTGAAGTGTTTGGTTTTCCGCGTTGCTTTTCTGCCTTCCATTCTGTCCAACTAAACCCTCAGCACCCCCTGTTGTTTTACAGTGTCCATTTGAGGCCCATTCTCACCTAGTCTCTAGGTAAACCTTTGAACCTGACCCTGGGTTGACCCCTTGACCCTAGTTTTAAGTGAGGAGAGGGAATGATGTATTGTGTGACTGTTACCTGTGGGAATTTAGTGATATCAGGCACCTAGTCTAGATACCTAGTCTTCCCTATATTTATTTAATTTCTTAAAGACCGAAAGAAGCAGGAGAAAGCATTGGTTTAAAAAAGAAAAGTTTATTTAAAACAAAAACAATTAAGACAGCAATATACAACTATATAGATATATATTGGAATTTCCCCATTGTGGGACAAATAAAGGAATATCTTATATAAGACAACTATATACACAATATTTATTTAGCAAACATAATTGACAAACTAAATACACTATATACACAATATTTACAAATCCCCTCCCTCCCAAACACACACACACACACACACACACACACACACACAAAAGCGTTCGTTCAGAGAGGGGAGCCGCCCCATCACTCACTCACACACACACACACACACAAAGTGAAGTGTTCGCTCAGGCAGGGGGGGCTGCTCCATCACGCCCCTTCACCTCTGCCAGCCACTGCTCCACAGTTCTCCCTTTCCCCTCGGCCCGGGAGCAGAAGGTCTCCTTCTTGTAGCGGCTGTGGCCAAACGCCCGCGTCTTCGGTTGGCCACTGCGCCTGCAGTTAAAGTGGGAGACCTTCTTTGCTGGTTTTAAGTGTTCTCCCAGCTCCCGGCACAACGCTCTTTCTCCTCCTGGAGCTTGCGCCTCCAGGCGGTGTTCCTTGGCACTGGTGGAGCAGTGGCAGCTGTGGCTGTGGAGGGGGATGTCACCGGCCTCCGCGCTGACGCTGGTGGACAGGACGGCGTCCGCGCTGGAGGCTTGTGGGGTGGCTGATGAGGAGGAGGAGGAGGGCAGTGGAGGAGCTGGCGACGATGAGGTCCAGGACCAGAAGCGTCCGTGGGCAGGCGGTGCTGGAGGGGCTGGTCTGGCTGCTCAGGCTGCTGCAGCACAGTCGGTGGGGCAGGCAGGGGCTCCGCTGCAGTCTGGGGAGTGCTGGGCCCCAGGACTGCAATGGCGATGGTGTCCCTCATCATGGCCTTGCTCCTCTGGTTGTGCCTTAAAAAACAGAATGTAACAAATGCACATTAGTAATCATGACATCACACACACACACTCACACAGTGCCACTTCAAATCAGATGTGAGAGAAAGGATCAGGTCTTACCATTGCGTCAGGGTCCGCCGATTGACATCATATAGCTGGATGCGGGTGCTCGTCATGAGGGCTGCACAACTATAAACATTCTCGCGAATTGTTAGATAGTCCCTCATGACGGCACCCCAGCGAGGAATCCAGACCCCGGCAATCTTCCTGCCCTCGCTGCAGTGGAGGATGCTGAGGTCCAGCAGGACAGCCTCCACAAGCCTCGACACATCGGGAGACTGCGCCGCTCCCGCCCCCTTGCCCAGGACCGCACTACATAGACAGAGAGAGAGAGAGAGAGAGAGAGAGAGAGAGAGAGAGAGTGAGTCAATGAGTTAATTAGTGACTGACAGGACAGGACAAGAACCAAAAAAAGCTTGGAAATTTATTGTGACTGCTTACCGCTTCACACTATCCACACCCCTGGCATGTGAGCGTGCCGCTGGGTGGTCCGGAATCGGCCTTGGACAAGCCGGCCCTGGTGACGGGGGGGGGAATTTGACCGCTGCCTTGTCCCAATCACTCAACTTCAGCCAGAGAGCGGTGATCTCTCTGGCTTGCCTGGGAGTGACGTAGCGGCGGTGGCGCAGTTCCACGAGGGCCTGGGCCAGGGCCACGACGTGCTGGTAGCTGCCTCCACCTGGCCCGATAACATCCTCCTCCTCCTCCTCCTCCTCCTCCTCCTCCTCCTCAGCCTGCTGCACCTCCATTTGGTCCACGCGGGTGAGGTTTGAGGACTGAAGGAGAGCGCTGTGGTGTTCGAGGAGACGAATCTCCTCTGGTTCCTCCTCCTCGAACTCTTCATCACTGCCCCCCACCCCCCCCGGCTTCATCCTCATCAGTCCCTCCTGGAGCGTCAGGATCATCCAGGTCCTTCTGCAGCACAGCGCCCGTCTGGGAGAACAGGTACTCCACCCCAATGAGTTCCCCTGTGGGCACACAGAGACACAGATGTTAAATGACAGACACCTAAGACAGGTGTTAAACGTTACCGTTACCTCAGACAGATTTATGACTTACCTGTGTACTCCCTGGGCATGGTGTACGTGTCGACCAGCGTGAGCCCAAGAAGCTCTTGGGTCAGCTGGTCGAAGCTGTGCTGCAGCTGGGCACTGTAGCAACGCAGCGCCGACCTCTGTCCTCCCTCGATTCTCGTTCCACCGCACCAGGCCCTCCAGCAGGTACACCTGGAAGTGTACATCACTTGCAGATTGTCCTAAGCAGAAACAAAGCAACACAGTTAGTGTGAGGACAAATAAACACACAAATACATAATTGAGTCTGTGTTGTAAACCACACATGTACTTACCTGGGATGAAGCGGCACAGGTGCAGGTGGAACGATTCCAGGGAAGTGGAGCCTCGGCCGCACCGGTAGACGGGGAGCCTCACCCCGCCTTTGGTGAGCTCTCCCGTCTTGGTGTAGAGGTCCACTCCCGCAGGGTCCTGGATGCAGTCGAGGTGTCGGCGCTGCGTGCTCCAGATCTCCTCCATTCGGGCGCGGTCGATCAAAGGGACGCCCATGCTGTCCATCACGTGCCAGAAGGTGTCCAGCACCTCTTGGACCAGCCGCTCCGTCTCCACTGCACCCCTGGTGCGGCGCCGGCAGTGACGGGCGAGCTCCTTGGCGGACAGCTTGACCTCCTGGGCGTCCCTCCCCTCCTCGGACTGCTTGGCTCCTCTCAGGCGGGACACGTCTTCGGCGTCCCACTCAAAAATGGCGAAGGAGAGCCTCGCCATGAAGAGGCCGTAGAGCTGGTGGCTGTCGGTGGTCACCCCTCTGGCGAAACGCCGCATGAGGTGCCACACGTCGAGCCTGACGACCAGCTCGTGCCACTCGTGGAACAGCTTGGACGTTTGACACTGTCCCACGGTGGCACAGCAGTCCCGGTCCACGTACAGGACCCTTGGAGGGGCCTTCCCGGCTTCGCGGTACCATGCCATGTCGACAAGTCCGCCCCCCTCAGCTGCGGTGAGGACGGACATGAGCACCTGCCCGTACTCATTGCCGACGTTGGTGACCCAGGCGGCCGTCCCGGCAGCACCGCCCGCAAGCTTTTTGGTGATCTGTGTGACACAGCAACACAACAACATTCAGACACATGACAAAACAAACATTACACTGGGTACACGGCACGCTGTGGTGGATAACAAAACCTACCTTCTTGGTGGAGTCCATCTTCAAAAGATCACCAAAGATGGAAGTGACTCTGGCTCTCGTCTCGTCGAGCCTCGTCAAGGCGTCCCTGACGTAGACGTTGATGAGCCAGAGCACTGTGGGCACCGGGTGCATGGTTGGGAGCGACGACGCCGCCAGTGGCGCAGCGCCCGGTACCCGAAGCTTGCGGAGCACGGAAAGGTACAGCATCGACCGCGCCATCCACTCTCTGGTGTGCTGCTCCACCAGAGAGGCACGGAGGCGAGACGCACTGTTGCCCAAAGTGCGCTCCTTCATGAGCCCGATCACAGCTCTGTCGCAGGACAACCTGGGAGGGGAAAGAGGTGATCAGAGGTTACTGGAGAAAACCACAGAAATACATTACTGTTGCTGTTACTGTTTACATTACTTACTTGTACGTGAGAACTGCTGGAAACTGCTCACGATGGGCCATGTCCAGCTGTCCCAAGATGTCCTGCGACCATCCCGGCATCTTCTTGTGACAGGAGCTGCATTCCAGGTACTCCGTGCCCATGAAGTACCAGCAGCTCCTGTCCAAGACCCTCCTCACCGTCTTGTAGAGGCCAGCTCCCGCAAGCTTGCCCCCACAGGCGACGATGGGGCAGCGGAGGTGGTACGCCCACATCCTGTAGGGCACCCACAGGAAAAAGGGACTCTGGAAAAAGGGGTGGGCTGTGGCGGGTGGCTGGGTGTAGAGGGGCCGGGCACCTGGTGGGTGCCACCACAGGCGGAGTTCAGATGTGAGGACACCCTGCCCGTTGGGTGCCCTCCTGAACAGTGCCCGGCCCACCCAGTCGTGCTGCTCTTCGGGGAGCGTCAGCCTCCAGCCACGTGGTAGCAGCTGAAACACACAGCAGTGTCAGACCGTTAGTGTACTGAACACAGACACACACACACTACAACACAATATGTCATCACTGAGCATACCTGTGCGCCGGGGCCTGACCTCTCCCCACAGGTGTTGTCCTGAAGGGGACGTTCCGGTGGCTGGGAGAGAGAGAAGGGGGGCACGGCTGATGGGGCATCCCTGCACGGGTCGACCTCCATGGCGGCAGCGAGCAGGTCAGCATCCGAGGGTCCATCCTGGGGACCAACAGCGTCCAGGGGTGGTTGTGGTGGTTGTGCTGCCAGGGCTGCCTTCTCTGCATCCCGGGCCTGCACATATTTTTTTAAGTCCACCAACCTGGACGCTTTGGCTGTGGGTGCCGCCTGCCTCACAAACTGTACATAGCTAAAAAAGAGAACAGAAATGCAATGGGTAAAAAAGTCACGCACACACACAGACATACACACACAGACACAGATACACACACAGACACACACAGACACACAGATACACACACAGATACACACACAGACACACACACACACACACACACACACACACACACACACACACACACACACACACACAACACAACAAAACAAAACACACAGACAACTTACCTTGCCCGCTCACGGTCCGTCGACTCGTACAGGGTCTTGTAGGTCAGGTCACTATGAACACCGAACCCCACCAGCGTGTCGTCCACGCCCCTCATGGTCTGGGGACTGCCCTCGAGCATCCTACGCCTGTCGATGGCTGCCACCATCGGCGGGAACAGCCTGGCGTAGGAGACGAGGGCGTCTTTGTGCACCATGAGGGCATTCTGCTGACTAGTGCCCCCTTTGTCTCTCTCTCCCTCGTGGGACACACAGATGGTGACTGCGTATCCCACGTCATTCTCCAGCAGCCACCGGAACGTCTGACCACGGTACTGGCCGAGCTGCAGCTCGCTCTCGGCCAGCACCTGATGGTGATCGGTGGGGTTACCTCCCTTCTGCACCACCCTGTCTCTTGCCTCAGAGCGCACCAGCTCAGGGGTCTTAACCACCACCAGGGCAGTGGCAGAGGCAGAGGCCCCCCTCTGGCGGCGGCTCAAGGCCAGCGCCTCCTGAGAGGCCCGCAGGGTCAGGTCAAGGTTTGCCTCAAAGCGGAAAATAGGCTGCATTTTCTAGAAAGACAAGAAATAAGATTTAAGTCAGTAATCTGCTACACATGCACTGTTTACATCCTACTGACAGTCTATTACTGTACTCAATGATACTGTGCCCATTCATTAACATACATTCAACATCAGGCGTCCTGTTTACACATTTAAACCATATTTACACTTTGAATTTTGACTTCAAACTGTAGTAACTACATCTACAGGGTCTAAGGAAGATAATCAGGTAGTCTGTTTAAAGATTAAATACATTGTGAGAGATCGCCAGCCCTCAGAAAAGTAGTAACTAAAATGACCTCATTCACCTCCTTGTTTTTAGCTAGCAAAATCACGGCTGGTCTGTTTACACATTTAAACCATATTTACACTTCAAATTTTGACTCCACCTCGTTGTACCAGCATACCAAGGGTCTTAAGAAGTGAGCCAAGTTGTCTCATCACGTTTTTAAAGCGTTTCCAGAGATCGTCAGCTCATCACAGCAGTGGCTAAATGCTCATTCATTTCCAACGCTTAGCATGCTAATAGCGATTTATATGCTAACGCATCTAAAGCACAGTTAAACTTTAAATATCAACTCCACACAATAGCAGTACAATATCCTAGGTCTCAACAAGTAAACCCAGTATGGGAATATTATTTTAAACACATTTCACCGATCGGTAATGACATCGGCGGCAGTCCTAACTTACGCTAACGTTACATTGGCTCGCTGTTTCACTGCTAACTGATTACTGTATAATATATAAGCTGCCTTTTCAATGTAGCACATAATTTTACAAACAATAAAGTTTGTCTAACCTTATAATATTGTGTGAATGTCCGTCCGTCCGCTCACTCAAACGCCGCTCAGTCCGAATGAATGAATGACACTGACCGTGGCTGTGGCTTTGGGGGTGGGCGGGACATGCGGCGAGCTGTCGAATCACAGCATAGCACCCAAATGGAACAGACCAATGGGGTTGACCTGGCCTTCACCCATTGGCCTGTTCCATTTGAGCATGAGCCAATGATAGCCTCTGAAATCGGTAGGTGGGGACATTTATGTGGAACACAGGTACAGAGACGAAGGCTGTCCCAGAGAAGGCGCTCCCCCAGCGTTCTTCTCTGTTTTGGTCGGCACCCGCGCATGCGCACTAGAGCGCAAAAGACGCGCGGTCGACGTGCGGAACGGCACTCCCGCTCGCCGGTTCGAATCCCGACGGAGGCAAACTGCGAAACGCGTGCATAGCGTCGAAATGTCTTCTCTAAATATAAAAAAATGATTAAAACATGCTTGGAACCGTTGTATAGAGTCTATAAATGATAATGAATTTGCATATTTCCAAGGCCAGGCAATGCAATAATAAATGGATTTTTCATTTACAGTACGGTTTATCTCCTGTGTCTTCATTTTATTGAGAATATGTATCATCAGTGTTTATTGAGAATATGTATCATCAGTGTTTATTGCTTTAAATTTGATATAGGACAAGAGAACAATGATACCAGTATAAAATGATGACAATTTATTTGAAATATGAAGTCAGATGTCCAGGATACAGGACAGTGCAGCATTTCAGTGTGGAAAGGGCTTTACAAATAAAATACAATTCTCAGTAAAAAAGGGTAAATAAATTATTTATGTATAAATTAAAGTTACATGCTGTGTATGATTTGTTTCCCCTTTTTCTTCAGTGAAATAAATATCAATTAAATATATTGTTGTTGTGTTCTGCATCTTCACAACAACAACATCAAACACAGCAGAAGTACAGAGCAAAATAGATTATTTAAACTACAATCCAATAATAATAATAATAATAATAATAATAATAATAAATGGTGATGCAGAACAGAGCAGTGGCACAAGGCAATCACAGCAGGCAGACACATAGTATAAGAGCTCAGCACAGATATGCATGGATACATAACACAGGGGCATTACAGTGTGAAGTACCTGTACATACAAGGCTTTTTATTTTTTTGGCAGCAACAGAGCCAGTGGCAACAGCAGATGAACCAGCACAAATGGCAGTCCGATATCTTGCGTCGCAGCTACTGGATGTAACTGATGTAACAGTGATCACATTAATGAACATACCCACATGTCCAAAATATAAAAAATAAAAAAACCTGTCAGTGCATAGAATCAGAACAGCACAGAGGCATGACAGCGTGTTATACAGGTGTGAATGGGACACACAATGATTTCCCCCCTTAAACCATATGACAGGCAGCAGACACACAGCAGGCCTATAAGACTTGTCAGTGCATAGAATCAGAACAGCACAGAGGCATGACAGCGTGTTATACAGGTGTGAATGGGACACACATTTTTTTCCAAGCAGAGTGTCACTGTGCTGTAGAAGAGTTGTGGCAGGGTGGGTGGACCGGTGTTGGTAGAAAGCCTCCACACTGCGGCAAAGTCCCGGTCCTTGTGGAGGGGAAAGTCAATGTCTTTTAAAAAAAAACACACACACACAACACTGCAAACAACTATATACACCTGCCCCAGCAAGAGTGCGAAATCAGTCCGGGGCTCGATTGCATGTGAAACAGGAAAAAGCCAGAATTACATGGGAAACGCTAAAAAGTCACTTTTAATAGTTTTGTCCATTACAGCCAAACTAAGTGAGAGAGCCACACCAAACCACTCTATAATGTACAAGTCGCCGCTGTGAAGCTTCCTGAGGTCGAAACTGGCAGATAGGTGCTTCCAGAAGAGAATGGCAGCTTGTGTGAAAAAGCTTGTTTTCTCAGCCTGAGAAGCTCATTCAGCACACTTAGTTGGAAAAACACCAAAGTCCCACAGAATTGCATGTGAAAAAGGAAAAAGCCAGAATTACATGGGAAAAGCAAAAAAGTCAATTTTAATATTTTTGTTCATTACAGCCAAACTAAGTGAGAGAGCCACACCAAACCACTTATGCATCACTTTAATTATGCCACTGTGAAGCTTTGCAAGTCCAGAATGAATTATTCTGTGGTCAAGTGTGCCCTCTTTTGTCGAAAAAGCGTAACTGCATTTGGAAGACAGAAAACCACTCTATAATGTACAATTCACCGCTGTGAAGCTTCCTGAGGTGGAAACTGGCAGATAGGTGCTTCTGGAAGAGAATGGCAGCTTGTGTGAAAAAGCTTGGTTTCTCAGCCTGGCACACTTAGGTGGAAAAACACCAAAGTCCCACAGAATTGCACTTGAAACAGGAAAAAGACAGAATTACATGGGAAACGCAAAAAAGTCACTTTTAATAGTTTTGTCCATTAGAGCCAAACTAAGTGAGAGAGCCACATCAAACCACTCTATAATGTACAAGTCACCGCTGTGAAGCTTCCTGAGGTGGAAACTGGCAGATAGGTGCTTCTGGAAGAGAATGGCAGCTTGTGTGAAAAAGCTTGTTTTTTCAGCCTGGCACACTCATGTGGAAAAACACCAAAGTCCCACAGAATTGCATGTGAAACAGGAAAAAGCAAGAATTACATGGGAAACGCAAAAAAGTCACTTTTAATAGTTTTGTCCATTACAGCTGAACTAAGTGAGAGAGCCACACCAAACCACTCATGCATCACTTTAATTATGCCACTGTGAAGCTTTGCAAGTCCAGAATGAATTATTCTGTGGTCAAGTGTGCCCTCTTTTGTCGAAAAAGCGTAACTGCATTTGGAACACAGAAAACCACTCTATAATGTACAAGTCACCGCTGTGAAGCTTCCTAAGGTGGAAACTGGCAGATAGGTGCTTCCAGAAGAGAATGGCAGCTTGTGTGAAAAAGCTTGTTTTCTCAGCCTGAGAAGCTCATTCAGCACACTTAGGTGGAAAAACACCAAAGTCCCACAGAATTGCATGTGAAACAGGAAAAAGCCAGAATTACATGGGAAACGCAAAAAAGTCACTTTTAATAGTTTTGTGCATTACAGCCAAACTAAGTGAGAGAGCCACACCAAACCACTCTATAATGTACTAGTCACCGCTGTGAAGCTTCCTGAGGTGGAAACTGGCAGATAGGTTCTTCTGGAAGACAATGGCAGCTTAAATGAAAAAGCTTCTTTTCTCAGCTGTTGTTCGACGTCATCCCGAGCACATGGTTACTTATCATATGGCGAATTAAAGGCACCTGCACGCATTTAAAGCAAGGAGACCTGTTTTGTTAAATGTGCATTAATATTTGTATCGTTTTGGCCTCCTGAATGGCTCCAGGTTTAAAAAGTCAAGTTAAAAAGTATTTAAATAGACATGACAAGGTTTTAATCAATTCAATATTTATTAGGAATGGTCAAAATGTATAATAGATAAGCTGGGAAAGTGCAATGTAGCAGCAGCATTACACACAGTAACAACACACAGACATATCAAAAAAATCAACATAGAATGCAATATAAAAAATGGATAAATAACCAGTATAATTGCAGTGCAAACTAAAAATAAAAAATATAAGGTGCAGTGAACAGATGAAACATATAAGGTGCTTGGATAATAGTACAGTAAATATTTAAAAAAAAAAAACTTTTAATGTCTTTTTAAACTCTTCTCAGCCAGCCACAGCTCCACAGTCTTCCCTTCATAGAAAGCACAGAAGTGCTCTCCCCCATATTGGCTGTGGCCAAAGTCTTTCTGCTGTGGCTGGCCACAGAGTTGGCAGATCCGCAGTTTGTGGGGCTTCCTCACTTTCCCACCTGGTTTCTCTGGTTTCTCATGCCTCTGTTTGAGGTTCCAGGCTGTTGTTCTGGGGAGCTTCTGTAGCTCACCAGGGCCAAGCTGTTCCCTGATCTACTCTTGCACTGTGCGTCCTCCAGGGCCCTCTTCCACAGCACAAAAGTATTGGCCCTTGAGGTAAGTGTGGCCACCATCCACCGTGCATGCTTGGCCACGGATGTTGCAGGGGTCACCAGGTTTGTGCTGTGGCTTTCCCCTGGTACTTTGGAGGACTTTTTTGTCTTTTGCTGCTTTAATTTTGCGCCTGTACACAGTGCAACGGGTGGGCTTGCTGGTCCCCGCCACTGGCTCTGCTGCCTGAAGCCGTCAAGGAGAGGAGCTGGAGGAGGAGGAGGAGGAGGATGTGCAGTCGTAGTCCACTTAAATACAAATACAATACAGAACTCTGTTAGTCAAGGTACATAGAAACACAGATGCAGTTTAACAAAGTATATTTCTAACAAACCTAATGAAGTGACGTGTTTGGTTTTCCGCGTTGCTTTTCTGCCTTCCATTCTGTCCAACTAAACCCTCAGCACCCCCTGTTGTTTTACAGTGTCCATTTGAGGCCCATTCTCACCTAGTCTCTAGGTAAACCTTTGAACCTGACCCTGGGTTGACCCCTTGACCCTAGTTTTAAGTGAGGAGAGGGAATGATGTATTGTGTGACTGTTACCTGTGGGAATTTAGTGATATCAGGCACCTAGTCTAGATACCTAGTCTTCCCTATATTTATTTAATTTCTTAAAGACCGAAAGAAGCAGGAGAAAGCATTGGTTTAAAAAAGAAAAGTTTATTTAAAACAAAAACAATTAAGACAGCAATATACAACTATATAGATATATATTGGAATTTCCCCATTGTGGGACAAATAAAGGAATATCTTATATAAGACAACTATATACACAATATTTATTTAGCAAACATAATTGACAAACTAAATACACTATATACACAATATTTACAAATCCCTCCCTCCCAAACACACACACACACACACACACACACACACACACACAAAGCGTTCGTTCAGAGAGGGGGAGCCGCCCCATCACTCACTCACACACACACACACACACAAAGTGAAGTGTTCGCTCAGGCAGGGGGGGCTGCTCCATCACGCCCCTTCACCTCTGCCAGCCACTGCTCCACAGTTCTCCCTTTCCCCTCGGCCCGGGAGCAGAAGGTCTCCTTCTTGTAGCGGCTGTGGCCAAACGCCCGCGTCTTCGGTTGGCCACTGCGCCTGCAGTTAAAGTGGGAGACCTTCTTTGCTGGTTTTAAGTGTTCTCCCAGCTCCCGGCACAACGCTCTTTCTCCTCCTGGAGCTTGCGCCTCCAGGCGGTGTTCCTTGGCACTGGTGGAGCAGTGGCAGCTGTGGCTGTGGAGGGGATGTCACCGGCCTCCGCGCTGACGCTGGTGGACAGGACGGCGTCCGCGCTGGAGGCTTGTGGGGTGGCTGATGAGGAGGAGGAGGAGGAGGCAGTGGAGGAGCTGGCGACGATGAGGTCCAGGACCAGAAGCGTCCGTGGGCAGGCGGTGCTGGAGGGGCTGGTCTGGCTGCTCAGGCTGCTGCAGCACAGTCGGTGGGGCAGGCAGGGGCTCCGCTGCAGTCTGGGGAGTGCTGGGCCCCAGGACTGCAATGGCGATGGTGTCCCTCATCATGGCCTTGCTCCTCTGGTTGTGCCTTAAAAAACAGAATGTAACAAATGCACATTAGTAATCATGACATCACACACACACACTCACACAGTGCCACTTCAAATCAGATGTGAGAGAAAGGATCAGGTCTTACCATTGCGTCAGGGTCCGCCGATTGACATCATATAGCTGGATGCGGGTGCTCGTCATGAGGGCTGCACAACTATAAACATTCTCGCGAATTGTTAGATAGTCCCTCATGACGGCACCCCAGCGAGGAATCCAGACCCCGGCAATCTTCCTGCCCTCGCTGCAGTGGAGGATGCTGAGGTCCAGCAGGACAGCCTCCACAAGCCTCGACACATCGGGAGACTGCGCCGCTCCCGCCCCCTTGCCCAGGACCGCACTACATAGACAGAGAGAGAGAGAGAGAGAGAGAGAGAGAGAGAGAGAGAGAGTGAGTCAGTGAGTTAATTAGTGACTGACAGGACAGGACAAGAACCAAAAAAAGCTTGGAAATTTATTGTGACTGCTTACCGCTTCACACTATCCACACCCCTGGCATGTGAGCGTGCCGCTGGGTGGTCCGGAATCGGCCTTGGACAAGCCGGCCCTGGTGACGGGGGGGGAATTTGACCGCTGCCTTGTCCCAATCACTCAACTTCAGCCAGAGAGCGGTGATCTCTCTGGCTTGCCTGGGAGTGACGTAGCGGCGGTGGCGCAGTTCCACGAGGGCCTGGGCCAGGGCCACGACGTGCTGGTAGCTGCCTCCACCTGGCCCGATAACATCCTCCTCCTCCTCCTCCTCCTCCTCCTCCTCCTCAGCCTGCTGCACCTCCATTTGGTCCACGCGGGTGAGGTTTGAGGACTGAAGGAGAGCGCTGTGGTGTTCGAGGAGACGAATCTCCTCTGGTTCCTCCTCCTCGAACTCTTCATCACTGCCCCCCCACCCCACCCCCCCCCCCGGCTTCGTCCTCATCAGTCCCTCCTGGATGCAGTCGAGGTGTCGGCGCTGCGTGCTCCAGATCTCCTCCATTCGGGCGCGGTCGATCAAAGGGACGCCCATGCTGTCCGTCACGTGCCAGAAGGTGTCCAGCACCTCTTGGACCAGCCGCTCCGTCTCCACTGCACCCCTGGTGCGGCGCCGGCAGTGACGGGCGAGCTCCTTGGCGTCCAGCTTGACCTCCTGGGCGTCCCTCCCCTCCTCGGACTGCTTGGCTCCTCTCAGGCGGGACACGTCTTCGGCGTCCCACTCAAAAATGGCGAAGGAGAGCCTCGCCATGAAGAGGCCGTAGAGCTGGTGGCTGTCGGTGGTCACCCCTCTGGCAAAACGCCGCATGAGGTGCCACACGTCGAGCCTGACGACCAGCTCGTGCCACTCGTGGAACAGCTTGGACGTTTGACACTGTCCCACGGTGGCACAGCAGTCCCGGTCCACGTACAGGACCCTTGGAGGGGCCTTCCCGGCTTCGCGGTACCATGCCATGTCGACAAGTCCGCCCCCCCTCAGCTGCGGTGAGGACGGACATGAGCACCTGCCCGTACTCATTGCCGACGTTGGTGACCCAGGCGGCCGTCCCGGCAGCACCGCCCGCAAGCTTTTTGGTGATCTGTGTGACACAGCAACACAACAACATTCAGACACATGACAAAACAAACATTACACTGGGTACACGGCACGCTGTGGTGGATAACAAAACCTACCTTCTTGGTGGAGTCCATCTTCAAAAGATCACCAAAGATGGAAGTGACTCTGGCTCTCGTCTCGTCGAGCCTCGTCAAGGCGTCCCTGACGTAGACGTTGATGAGCCAGAGCACTGTGGGCACCGGGTGCATGGTTGGGAGCGACGACGCCGCCAGCGGCGCAGCGCCCGGTACCCGAAGCTTGCGGAGCACGGAAAGGTACAGCATCGACCGCGCCATCCACTCTCTGGTGTGCTGCTCCACCAGAGAGGCACGGAGGCGAGACGCACTGTTGCCCAAAGTGCGCTCCTTCATGAGCCCGATCACAGCTCTGTCGCAGGACAACCGGGGAGGGGAAAGAGGTGATCAGAGGTTACTGGAGAAAACCACAGAAATACATTACTGTTGCTGTTACTGTTTACATTACTTACTTGTACGTGAGAACTGCTGGAAACTGCTCACGATGGGCCATGTCCAGCTGTCCCAAGATGTCCTGCGACCATCCCGGCATCTTCATGTGACAGGAGCTGCATTCCAGGTAGTCCGTGCCCATGAAGTACCAGCAGCTCCTGTCCAAGACCCTCCTCACCGTCTTGTAGAGGCCAGCTCCCGCAAGCTTGCCCCCACAGGCGACGATGGGGCAGCGGAGGTGGTACGCCCACATCCTGTAGGGCACCCACAGGAAAAAGGGACTCTGGAAAAAGGGGTGGGCTGTGGCGGGTGGCTGGGTGTAGAGGGGCCGGGCACCTGGTGGGTGCCACCACAGGCGGAGTTCAGATGTGAGGACACCCTGCCCGTTGGGTGCCCTCCTGAACAGTGCCCGGCCCACCCAGTCGTGCTGCTCTTCGGGGAGCGTCAGCCTCCAGCCACGTGGTAGCAGCTGAAACACACAGCAGTGTCAGACCGTTAGTGTACTGAACACAGACACACACACACTACAACACAATATGTCATCACTGAGCATACCTGTGCGCCGGGGCCTGACCTCTCCCCACAGGTGTTGTCCTGAAGGGGACGTTCCGGTGGCTGGGAGAGAGAGAGGGGGGCACGGCTGATGGGGCATCCCTGCACGGGTCGACCTCCATGGCGGCAGCGAGCAGGTCAGCATCCGAGGGTCCATCCTGGGGACCAACAGCGTCCAGGGGTGGTTGTGGTGGTTGTGCTGCCAGGGCTGCCTTCTCTGCATCCCGGGCCTGCACATATTTTTTTAAGTCCACCAACCTGGACGCTTTGGCTGTGGGTGCCGCCTGCCTCACAAACTGTACATAGCTAAAAAAGAGAACAGAAATGCAATGGGTAAAAAAGTCACGCACACACACAGACATACACACACAGACACAGATACACACAGAGACACACACAGACACAGACACACAGATACACACACAGACACACACACACACACACACACACACACACACACACACACACACACACACAACTTACCTTGCCCGCTCACGGTCCGTCGACTCGTACAGGGTCTTGTAGGTCAGGTCACTATGAACACCGAACCCCACCAGCGTGTCGTCCACGCCCCTCATGGTCTGGGGACTGCCCTCGAGCATCCTACGCCTGTCGATGGCTGCCACCATCGGCGGGAACAGCCTGGCGTAGGAGACGAGGGCGTCTTTGTGCACCATGAGGGCATTCTGCTGACTAGTGCCCCCTTTGTCTCTCTCTCCCTCGTGGGACACACAGATGGTGACTGCGTATCCCACGTCATTCTCCAGCAGCCACCGGAACGTCTGACCACGGTACTGGCCGAGCTGCAGCTCGCTCTCGGCCAGCACCTGATGGTGATCGGTGGGGTTACCTCCCTTCTGCACCACCCTGTCTCTTGCCTCAGAGCGCACCAGCTCAGGGGTCTTAACCACCACCAGGGCAGTGGCAGAGGCAGAGGCCCCCCCTCTGGCGGCGGCTCAAGGCCAGCGCCTCCTGAGAGGCCCGCAGGGTCAGGTCAAGGTTTGCCTCAAAGCGGAAAATAGGCTGCATTTTCTAGAAAGACAAGAAATAAGATTTAAGTCAGTAATCTGCTACACATGCACTGTTTACATCCTACTGACAGTCTATTACTGTACTCAATGATACTGTGCCCATTCATTAACATACATTCAACATCAGGCGTCCTGTTTACACATTTAAACCATATTTACACTTTGAATTTTGACTTCAAACTGTAGTAACTACATCTACAGGGTCTAAGGAAGATAATCAGGTAGTCTGTTTAAAGATTAAATACATTGTGAGAGATCGCCAGCCCTCAGAAAAGTAGTAACTAAAATGACCTCATTCACCTCCTTGTTTTTAGCTAGCAAAATCACGGCTGGTCTGTTTACACATTTAAACCATATTTACACTTCAAATTTTGACTCCACCTCGTTGTACCAGCATACCAAGGGTCTTAAGAAGTGAGCCAAGTTGTCTCATCACGTTTTTAAAGCGTTTCCAGAGATCGTCAGCTCATCACAGCAGTGGCTAAATGCTCATTCATTTCCAACGCTTAGCATGCTAATAGCGATTTATATGCTAACGCATCTAAAGCACAGTTGAACTTTAAATATCAACTCCACACAATAGCAGTACAATATCCTAGGTCTCAACAAGTAAACCCAGTATGGGAATATTATTTTAAACACATTTCACCGATCGGTAATGACATCGGCGGCAGTCCTAACTTACGCTAACGTTACATTGGCTCGCTGTTTCACTGCTAACTGATTACTGTATAATATATAAGCTGCCTTTTCAATGTAGCACATAATTTTACAAACAATAAAGTTTGTCTAACCATATAATATTGTGTGAATGTCCGTCCGTCCGTCCGCTCACTCAAACGCCGCTCAGTCCGAATGAATGAATGACACTGACCGTGGCTGTGGCTTTGGGGGTGGGCGGGACATGCGGCGAGCTGTCGAATCACAGCACAGCACCCAAATGGAACAGACCAATGGGGTTGACCTGGCCTTCACCCATTGGCCTGTTCCATTTGAGCATGAGCCAATGATAGCCTCTGAAATCGGTAGGTGGGGACATTTATGTGGAACACAGGTACAGAGACGAAGGCTGTCCCAGAGAGCGCTCCCCCAGCGTTCTTCTCTGTTTTGGTCGGCACCCGCGCATGCGCACTAGAGCGCAAAGACGCGCGGTCGACGTGCGGAACGGCACTCCCGCTCGCCGGTTCGAATCCCGACGGAGGCAAACTGCGAAACGCGTGCATAGCGTCGAAATGTCTTCTCTAAATATAAAAAAATGATTAAAACATGCTTGGAACCGTTGTATAGAGTCTATAAATGATAATGAATTTGCATATTTCCAAGGCCAGGCAATGCAATAATAAATGGATTTTTCATTTACAGTACGGTTTATCTCCTGTGTCTTCATTTTATTGAGAATATGTATCATCAGTGTTTATTGAGAATATGTATCATCAGTGTTTATTGCTTTAAATTTGATATAGGACAAGAGAACAATGATACCAGTATAAAATGATGACAATTTATTTGAAATATGAAGTCAGATGTCCAGGATACAGGACAGTGCAGCATATCAGTGTGGAAAGGGCTTTACAAATAAAATACAATTCTCAGTAAAAAAGGGTAAATAAATTATTTATGTATAAATTAAAGTTACATGCTGTGTATGATTTGTTTCCCCTTTTTCTTCAGTGAAATAAATATCAATTAAATATATTGTTGTTGTGTTCTGCATCTTCACAACAACAACATCAAACACAGCAGAAGTACAGAGCAAAATAGATTATTTAAACTACAATCCAATAATAATAATAATAATAATAATAATAATAATAAATATGGTGATGCAGAACAGAGCAGTGGCACAAGGCAATCACAGCAGGCAGACACATAGTATAAGAGCTCAGCACAGATATGCATGGATACATAACACAGGGGCATTACAGTGTGAAGTACCTGTACATACAAGGCTTTTTATTTTTTTGGCAGCAACAGAGCCAGTGGCAACAGCAGATGAACCAGCACAAATGGCAGTCCGATATCTTGCGTCGCAGCTACTGGATGTAACTGATGTAACAGTGATCACATTAATGAACATACCCACATGTCCAAAATATAAAAAATAAAAAAACCTGTCAGTGCATAGAATCAGAACAGCACAGAGGCATGACAGCGTGTTATACAGGTGTGAATGGGACACACAATGATTCCCCCCCTTAAACCATATGACAGGCAGCAGACACACAGCAGGCCTATAAGACTTGTCAGTGCATAGAATCAGAACAGCACAGAGGCATGACAGCGTGTTATACAGGTGTGAATGGGACACACATTTTTTTCCAAGCAGAGTGTCACTGTGCTGTAGAAGAGTTGTGGCAGGGTGGGTGGACCGGTGTTGGTAGAAAGCCTCCACACTGCGGCAAAGTCCCGGTCCTTGTGGAGGGGAAAGTCAATGTCTTTTAAAAAAAAACACACACACACAACACTGCAAACAACTATATACACCTGCCCCAGCAAGAGTGCGAAATCAGTCCGGGGCTCGATTGCATGTGAAACAGGAAAAAGCCAGAATTACATGGGAAACGCTAAAAAGTCACTTTTAATAGTTTTGTCCATTACAGCCAAACTAAGTGAGAGAGCCACACCAAACCACTCTATAATGTACAAGTCGCCGCTGTGAAGCTTCCTGAGGTCGAAACTGGCAGATAGGTGCTTCCAGAAGAGAATGGCAGCTTGTGTGAAAAAGCTTGTTTTCTCAGCCTGAGAAGCTCATTCAGCACACTTAGTTGGAAAAACACCAAAGTCCCACAGAATTGCATGTGAAAAAGGAAAAAGCCAGAATTACATGGGAAAAGCAAAAAAGTCAATTTTAATATTTTTGTTCATTACAGCCAAACTAAGTGAGAGAGCCACACCAAACCACTTATGCATCACTTTAATTATGCCACTGTGAAGCTTTGCAAGTCCAGAATGAATTATTCTGTGGTCAAGTGTGCCCTCTTTTGTCGAAAAAGCGTAACTGCATTTGGAAGACAGAAAACCACTCTATAATGTACAATTCACCGCTGTGAAGCTTCCTGAGGTGGAAACTGGCAGATAGGTGCTTCTGGAAGAGAATGGCAGCTTGTGTGAAAAAGCTTGTTTTCTCAGCCTGAGAAGCTCATTCAGCACACTTAGTTGGAAAAACACCAAAGTCCCACAGAATTGCATGTGAAAAAGGAAAAAGCCAGAATTACATGGGAAAAGCAAAAAAGTCAATTTTAATATTTTTGTTCATTACAGCCAAACTAAGTGAGAGAACCACACCAAACCACTTATGCATCACTTTAATTATGCCACTGTGAAGCTTTGCAAGTCCAGAATGAATTATTCTGTGGTCAAGTGTGCCCTCTTTTGTCGAAAAGCGTAACTGCATTTGGAACACAGAAAACCACTCTATAATGTACAAGTCACCGCTGTGAAGCTTCCTAAGGTGGAAACTGGCAGATAGGTGCTTCCAGAAGAGAATGGCAGCTTGTGTGAAAAAGCTTGTTTTCTCAGCCTGAGAAGCTCATTCAGCACACTTAGGTGGAAAAACACCAAAGTCCCACAGAATTGCATGTGAAACAGGAAAAAGCCAGAATTACATGGGAAACGCAAAAAAGTCACTTTTAATAGTTTTGTGCATTACAGCCAAACTAAGTGAGAGAGCCACACCAAACCACTTATGCATCACTTTAATTATGCCACTGTGAAGCTTTGCAAGTCCAGAATGAATTATTCTGTGGTCAAGTGTGCCCTCTTTTGTCGAAAAAGCGTAACTGCATTTGGAAGACAGAAAACCACTCTATAATGTACAATTCACCGCTGTGAAGCTTCCTGAGGTGGAAACTGGCAGATAGGTGCTTCTGGAAGAGAATGGCAGCTTGTGTGAAAAAGCTTGTTTTCTCAGCCTGAGAAGCTCATTCAGCACACTTAGTTGGAAAAACACCAAAGTCCCACAGAATTGCATGTGAAAAAGGAAAAAGCCAGAATTACATGGGAAAAGCAAAAAAGTCAATTTTAATATTTTTGTTCATTACAGCCAAACTAAGTGAGAGAACCACACCAAACCACTTATGCATCACTTTAATTATGCCACTGTGAAGCTTTGCAAGTCCAGAATGAATTATTCTGTGGTCAAGTGTGCCCTCTTTTGTCGAAAAAGCGTAACTGCATTTGGAACACAGAAAACCACTCTATAATGTACAAGTCACCGCTGTGAAGCTTCCTAAGGTGGAAACTGGCAGATAGGTGCTTCCAGAAGAGAATGGCAGCTTGTGTGAAAAAGCTTGTTTTCTCAGCCTGAGAAGCTCATTCAGCACACTTAGGTGGAAAAACACCAAAGTCCCACAGAATTGCATGTGAAACAGGAAAAAGCCAGAATTACATGGGGAACGCAAAAAAGTCACTTTTAATAGTTTTGTTCATTACAGCCAAACTAAGTGAGAGAGCCACACCAAACCACTTATGCATCACTTTAATTATGCCACTGTGAAGCTTTGCAAGTCCAGAATGAATTATTCTGTGGTCAAGTGTGCCCTCTTTTGTCGAAAAAGCGTAACTGCATTTGGAAGACAGAACTAAGTGACAGAGCCACACAAAACCACTCTATAATGTACAATTCACCGCTGTGAAGCTTCCTGAGGTGGAAACTGGCAGATAGGTGCTTCTGGAAGAGAATGGCAGCTTGTGTGAAAAAGCTTGTTTTCTCAGCCTGAGAAGCTCATTCAGCACACTTAGTTGGAAAAACACCAAAGTCCCACAGAATTGCATGTGAAAAAGGAAAAAGCCAGAATTACATGGGAAAAGCAAAAAAGTCAATTTTAATATTTTTGTTCATTACAGCCAAACTAAGTGAGAGAACCACACCAAACCACTTATGCATCACTTTAATTATGCCACTGTGAAGCTTTGCAAGTCCAGAATGAATTATTCTGTGGTCAAGTGTGCCCTCTTTTGTCGAAAAAGCGTAACTGCATTTGGAACACAGAAAACCACTCTATAATGTACAAGTCACCGCTGTGAAGCTTCCTAAGGTGGAAACTGGCAGATAGGTGCTTCCAGAAGAGAATGGCAGCTTGTGTGAAAAAGCTTGTTTTCTCAGCCTGAGAAGCTCATTCAGCACACTTAGGTGGAAAAACACCAAAGTCCCACAGAATGGCATGTGAAACAGGAAAAAGCCAGAATTACATGGGGAACGCAAAAAAGTCACTTTTAATAGTTTTGTGCATTACAGCCAAACTAAGTGAGAGAGCCACACCAAACCACTCTATAATGTACTAGTCACCGCTGTGAAGCTTCCTGAGGTGGAAACTGGCAGATAGGTGCTTCTGGAAGACAATGGCAGCTTAAATGAAAAAGCTTCTTTTCTCAGCTGTTGTTCGACGTCATCCCGAGCACATGGTTACTTATTATATGGCGAATTAAAGGCACCTGCACGCATTTAAAGCAAGGAGACCTGTTTTGTTAAATGTGCATTAATATTTGTATCGTTTTGGCCTCCTGAATGGCTCCAGGTTTAAAAAGTCAAGTTAAAAAGTATTTAAATAGACATGACAAGGTTTTAATCAATTCAATATTTATTAGGAATGGTCAAAATGTATAATAGATAAGCTGGGAAAGTGCAATGTAGCAGCAGCATTACACACAGTAACAACACACAGACATATCAAAAAAATCAACATAGAATGCAATATAAAAAATGGATAAATAACCAGTATAATTGCGGTGCAAACTAAAAATAAAAAATATAAGGTGCAGTGAACAGATGAAACATATAAGGTGCTTGGATAATAGTACAGTAAATATTTAAAAAAAAAAACTTTTAATGTCTTTTTAAACTCTTCTCAGCCAGCCACAGCTCCACAGTCTTCCCTTCATAGAAAGCACAGAAGTGCTCTCCCCCATATTGGCTGTGGCCAAAGTCTTTCTGCTGTGGCTGGCCACAGAGTTGGCAGATCCGCAGTTTGTGGGGCTTCCTCACTTTCCCACCTGGTTTCTCTGGTTTCTCATGCCTCTGTTTGAGGTTCCAGGCTGTTGTTCTGGGGAGCTTCTGTAGCTCACCAGGGCCAAGCTGTTCCCTGATCTACTCTTGCACTGTGCGTCCTCCAGGGCCCTCTTCCACAGCACAAAAGTATTGGCCCTTGAGGTAAGTGTGGCCACCATCCACCGTGCATGCTTGGCCACGGATGTTGCAGGGGTCACCAGGTTTGTGCTGTGGCTTTCCCCTGGTACTTTGGAGGACTTTTTTGTCTTTTGCTGCTTTAATTTTGCGCCTGTACACAGTGCAACGGGTGGGCTTGCTGGTCCCCGCCACTGGCTCTGCTGCCTGAAGCCGTCAAGGAGAGGAGCTGGAGGAGGAGGAGGAGGAGGATGTGCAGTCGTAGTCCACTTAAATACAAATACAATACAGAACTCTGTTAGTCAAGGTACATAGAAACACAGATGCAGTTTAACAAAGTATATTTCTAACAAACCTAATGAAGTGAAGTGTTTGGTTTTCCGCGTTGCTTTTCTGCCTTCCATTCTGTCCAACTAAACCCTCAGCACCCCCTGTTGTTTTACAGTGTCCATTTGAGGCCCATTCTCACCTAGTCTCTAGGTAAACCTTTGAACCTGACCCTGGGTTGACCCCTTGACCCTAGTTTTAAGTGAGGAGAGGGAATGATGTATTGTGTGACTGTTACCTGTGGGAATTTAGTGATATCAGGCACCTAGTCTAGATACCTAGTCTTCCCTATATTTATTTAATTTCTTAAAGACCGAAAGAAGCAGGAGAAAGCATTGGTTTAAAAAAGAAAAGTTTATTTAAAACAAAAACAATTAAGACAGCAATATACAACTATATAGATATATATTGGAATTTCCCCATTGTGGGACAAATAAAGGAATATCTTATATAAGACAACTATATACACAATATTTATTTAGCAAACATAATTGACAAACTAAATACACTATATACACAATATTTACAAATCCCTCCCTCCCAAACACACACACACACACACACACACACACACACACAAAGCGTTCGTTCAGAGAGGGGGAGCCGCCCCATCACTCACTCACACACACACACACACACAAAAGTGAAGTGTTCGCTCAGGCAGGGGGGCTGCTCCATCACGCCCCTTCACCTCTGCCAGCCACTGCTCCACAGTTCTCCCTTTCCCCTCGGCCCGGGAGCAGAAGGTCTCCTTCTTGTAGCGGCTGTGGCCAAACGCCCGCGTCTTCGGTTGGCCACTGCGCCTGCAGTTAAAGTGGGAGACCTTCTTTGCTGGTTTTAAGTGTTCTCCCAGCTCCCGGCACAACGCTCTTTCTCCTCCTGGAGCTTGCGCCTCCAGGCGGTGTTCCTTGGCACTGGTGGAGCAGTGGCAGCTGTGGCTGTGGAGGGGATGTCACCGGCCTCCGCGCTGACGCTGGTGGACAGGACGGCGTCCGCGCTGGAGGCTTGTGGGGTGGCTGATGAGGAGGAGGAGGAGGAGGCAGTGGAGGAGCTGGCGACGATGAGGTCCAGGACCAGAAGCGTCCGTGGGCAGGCGGTGCTGGAGGGGCTGGTCTGGCTGCTCAGGCTGCTGCAGCACAGTCGGTGGGGCAGGCAGGGGCTCCGCTGCAGTCTGGGGAGTGCTGGGCCCCAGGACTGCAATGGCGATGGTGTCCCTCATCATGGCCTTGCTCCTCTGGTTGTGCCTTAAAAAACAGAATGTAACAAATGCACATTAGTAATCATGACATCACACACACACACTCACACAGTGCCACTTCAAATCAGATGTGAGAGAAAGGATCAGGTCTTACCATTGCGTCAGGGTCCGCCGATTGACATCATATAGCTGGATGCGGGTGCTCGTCATGAGGGCTGCACAACTATAAACATTCTCGCGAATTGTTAGATAGTCCCTCATGACGGCACCCCAGCGAGGAATCCAGACCCCGGCAATCTTCCTGCCCTCGCTGCAGTGGAGGATGCTGAGGTCCAGCAGGACAGCCTCCACAAGCCTCGACACATCGGGAGACTGCGCCGCTCCCGCCCCCTTGCCCAGGACCGCACTACATAGACAGAGAGAGAGAGAGAGGAGAGAGAGAGAGAGAGAGAGAGAGAGAGAGAGAGAGAGAGAGAGAGAGTGAGTCAATGAGTTAATTAGTGACTGACAGGACAGGACAAGAACCAAAAAAAGCTTGGAAATTTATTGTGACTGCTTACCGCTTCACACTATCCACACCCCTGGCATGTGAGCGTGCCGCTGGGTGGTCCGGAATCGGCCTTGGACAAGCCGGCCCTGGTGACGGGGGGGGAATTTGACCGCTGCCTTGTCCCAATCACTCAACTTCAGCCAGAGAGCGGTGATCTCTCTGGCTTGCCTGGGAGTGACGTAGCGGCGGTGGCGCAGTTCCACGAGGGCCTGGGCCAGGGCCACGACGTGCTGGTAGCTGCCTCCACCTGGCCCGATAACATCCTCCTCCTCCTCCTCCTCCTCCTCCTCCTCCTCCTCAGCCTGCTGCACCTCCATTTGGTCCACGCGGGTGAGGTTTGAGGACTGAAGGAGAGCGCTGTGGTGTTCGAGGAGACGAATCTCCTCTGGTTCCTCCTCCTCGAACTCTTCATCACTGCCCCCCCACCCCCCCCGGCTTCATCCTCATCAGTCCCTCCTGGAGCGTCAGGATCATCCAGGTCCTTCTGCAGCACAGCGCCCGTCTGGGAGAACAGGTACTCCACCCCAATGAGTTCCCCTGTGGGCACACAGAGACACAGATGTTAAATGACAGACACCTAAGACAGGTGTTAAACGTTACCGTTACCTCAGACAGATTTATGACTTACCTGTGTACTCCCTGGGCATGGTGTACGTGTCGACCAGCGTGAGCCCAAGAAGCTCTTGGGTCAGCTGGTCGAAGCTGTGCTGCAGCTGGGCACTGTAGCAACGCAGCGCCGACCTCTGTCCTCCCTCGATTCTCGTTCCACCGCACCAGGCCCTCCAGCAGGTACACCTGGAAGTGTACATCACTTGCAGATTGTCCTAAGCAGAAACAAAGCAACACAGTTAGTGTGAGGACAAATAAACACACAAATACATAATTGAGTCTGTGTTGTAAACCACACATGTACTTACCTGGGATGAAGCGGCACAGGTGCAGGTGGAACGATTCCAGGGAAGTGGAGCCTCGGCCGCACCGGTAGACGGGGAGCCTCACCCCGCCTTTGGTGAGCTCTCCCGTCTTGGTGTAGAGGTCCACTCCCGCAGGGTCCTGGATGCAGTCGAGGTGTCGGCGCTGCGTGCTCCAGATCTCCTCCATTCGGGCGCGGTCGATCAAAGGGACGCCCATGCTGTCCATCACGTGCCAGAAGGTGTCCAGCACCTCTTGGACCAGCCGCTCCGTCTCCACTGCACCCCTGGTGCGGCGCCGGCAGTGACGGGCGAGCTTCTTGGCGGACAGCTTGACCTCCTGGGCGTCCCTCCCCTCCTCGGACTGCTTGGCTCCTCTCAGGCGGGACACGTCTTCGGCGTCCCACTCAAAAATGGCGAAGGAGAGCCTCGCCATGAAGAGGCCGTAGAGCTGGTGGCTGTCGGTGGTCACCCCTCTGGCGAAACGCCGCATGAGGTGCCACACGTCAAGCCTGACGACCAGCTCGTGCCACTCGTGGAACAGCTTGGACGTTTGACACTGTCCCACGGTGGCACAGCAGTCCCGGTCCACGTACAGGACCCTTGGAGGGGCCTTCCCGGCTTCGCGGTACCATGCCATGTCGACAAGTCCGCCCCCCTCAGCTGCGGTGAGGACGGACATGAGCACCTGCCCGTACTCATTGCCGACGTTGGTGACCCAGGCGGCCGTCCCGGCAGCACCGCCCGCAAGCTTTTTGGTGATCTGTGTGACACAGCAACACAACAACATTCAGACACATGACAAAACAAACATTACACTGGGTACACGGCACGCTGTGGTGGATAACAAAACCTACCTTCTTGGTGGAGTCCATCTTCAAAAGATCACCAAAGATGGAAGTGACTCTGGCTCTCGTCTCGTCGAGCCTCGTCAAGGCGTCCCTGACGTAGACGTTGATGAGCCAGAGCACTGTGGGCACCGGGTGCATGGTTGGGAGCGACGACGCCGCCAGTGGCGCAGCGCCCGGTACCCGAAGCTTGCGGAGCACGGAAAGGTACAGCATCGACCGCGCCATCCACTCTCTGGTGTGCTGCTCCACCAGAGAGGCACGGAGGCGAGACGCACTGTTGCCCAAAGTGCGCTCCTTCATGAGCCCGATCACAGCTCTGTCGCAGGACAACCTGGGAGGGGAAAGAGGTGATCAGAGGTTACTGGAGAAAACCACAGAAATACATTACTGTTGCTGTTACTGTTTACATTACTTACTTGTACGTGAGAACTGCTGGAAACTGCTCACGATGGGCCATGTCCAGCTGTCCCAAGATGTCCTGCGACCATCCCGGCATCTTCTTGTGACAGGAGCTGCATTCCAGGTACTCCGTGCCCATGAAGTACCAGCAGCTCCTGTCCAAGACCCTCCTCACCGTCTTGTAGAGGCCAGCTCCCGCAAGCTTGCCCCCACAGGCGACGATGGGGCAGCGGAGGTGGTACGCCCACATCCTGTAGGGCACCCACAGGAAAAAGGGACTCTGGAAAAAGGGGTGGGCTGTGGCGGGTGGCTGGGTGTAGAGGGGCCGGGCACCTGGTGGGTGCCACCACAGGCGGAGTTCAGATGTGAGGACACCCTGCCCGTTGGGTGCCCTCCTGAACAGTGCCCGGCCCACCCAGTCGTGCTGCTCTTCGGGGAGCGTCAGCCTCCAGCCACGTGGTAGCAGCTGAAACACACAGCAGTGTCAGACCGTTAGTGTACTGAACACAGACACACACACACTACAACACAATATGTCATCACTGAGCATACCTGTGCGCCGGGGCCTGACCTCTCCCCACAGGTGTTGTCCTGAAGGGGACGTTCCGGTGGCTGGGAGAGAGAGAAGGGGGGGCACGGCTGATGGGGCATCCCTGCACGGGTCGACCTCCATGGCGGCAGCGAGCAGGTCAGCATCCGAGGGTCCATCCTGGGGACCAACAGCGTCCAGGGGTGGTTGTGGTGGTTGTGCTGCCAGGGCTGCCTTCTCTGCATCCCGGGCCTGCACATATTTTTTTAAGTCCACCAACCTGGACGCTTTGGCTGTGGGTGCCGCCTGCCTCACAAACTGTACATAGCTAAAAAAGAGAACAGAAATGCAATGGGTAAAAAAGTCACGCACACACACAGACATACACACACAGACACAGATACACACACAGACACACACAGACACACAGATACACACACAGATACACACACAGACACACACAGACACACACACACACACACACACACACACACACACACACACACACACACACACACACACACACACACACACACAACTTACCTTGCCCGCTCACGGTCCGTCGACTCGTACAGGGTCTTGTAGGTCAGGTCACTATGAACACCGAACCCCACCAGCGTGTCGTCCACGCCCCTCATGGTCTGGGGACTGCCCTCGAGCATCCTACGCCTGTCGATGGCTGCCACCATCGGCGGGAACAGCCTGGCGTAGGAGACGAGGGCGTCTTTGTGCACCATGAGGGCATTCTGCTGACTAGTGCCCCCCTTTGTCTCTCTCTCCCTCGTGGGACACACAGATGGTGACTGCGTATCCCACGTCATTCTCCAGCAGCCACCGGAACGTCTGACCACGGTACTGGCCGAGCTGCAGCTCGCTCTCGGCCAGCACCTGATGGTGATCGGTGGGGTTACCTCCCTTCTGCACCACCCTGTCTCTTGCCTCAGAGCGCACCAGCTCAGGGGTCTTAACCACCACCAGGGCAGTGGCAGAGGCAGAGGCCCCCCCTCTGGCGGCGGCTCAAGGCCAGCGCCTCCTGAGAGGCCCGCAGGGTCAGGTCAAGGTTTGCCTCAAAGCGGAAAATAGGCTGCATTTTCTAGAAAGACAAGAAATAAGATTTAAGTCAGTAATCTGCTACACATGCACTGTTTACATCCTACTGACAGTCTATTACTGTACTCAATGATACTGTGCCCATTCATTAACATACATTCAACATCAGGCGTCCTGTTTACACATTTAAACCATATTTACACTTTGAATTTTGACTTCAAACTGTAGTAACTACATCTACAGGGTCTAAGGAAGATAATCAGGTAGTCTGTTTAAAGATTAAATACATTGTGAGAGATCGCCAGCCCTCAGAAAAGTAGTAACTAAAATGACCTCATTCACCTCCTTGTTTTTAGCTAGCAAAATCACGGCTGGTCTGTTTACACATTTAAACCATATTTACACTTCAAATTTTGACTCCACCTCGTTGTACCAGCATACCAAGGGTCTTAAGAAGTGAGCCAAGTTGTCTCATCACGTTTTTAAAGCGTTTCCAGAGATCGTCAGCTCATCACAGCAGTGGCTAAATGCTCATTCATTTCCAACGCTTAGCATGCTAATAGCGATTTATATGCTAACGCATCTAAAGCACAGTTAAACTTTAAATATCAACTCCACACAATAGCAGTACAATATCCTAGGTCTCAACAAGTAAACCCAGTATGGGAATATTATTTTAAACACATTTCACCGATCGGTAATGACATCGGCGGCAGTCCTAACTTACGCTAACGTTACATTGGCTCGCTGTTTCACTGCTAACTGATTACTGTATAATATATAAGCTGCCTTTTCAATGTAGCACATAATTTTACAAACAATAAAGTTTGTCTAACCATATAATATTGTGTGAATGTCCGTCCGTCCGCTCACTCAAACGCCGCTCAGTCCGAATGAATGAATGACACTGACCGTGGCTGTGGCTTTGGGGGTGGGCGGGACATGCGGCGAGCTGTCGAATCACAGCATAGCACCCAAATGGAACAGACCAATGGGGTTGACCTGGCCTTCACCCATTGGCCTGTTCCATTTGAGCATGAGCCAATGATAGCCTCTGAAATCGGTAGGTGGGGACATTTATGTGGAACACAGGTACAGAGACGAAGGCTGTCCCAGAGAGCGCTCCCCCAGCGTTCTTCTCTGTTTTGGTCGGCACCCGCGCATGCGCACTAGAGCGCAAAAGACGCGCGGTCGACGTGCGGAACGGCACTCCCGCTCGCCGGTTCGAATCCCGACGGAGGCAAACTGCGAAACGCGTGCATAGCGTCGAAATGTCTTCTCTAAATATAAAAAAATGATTAAAACATGCTTGGAACCGTTGTATAGAGTCTATAAATGATAATGAATTTGCATATTTCCAAGGCCAGGCAATGCAATAATAAATGGATTTTTCATTTACAGTACGGTTTATCTCCTGTGTCTTCATTTTATTGAGAATATGTATCATCAGTGTTTATTGAGAATATGTATCATCAGTGTTTATTGCTTTAAATTTGATATAGGACAAGAGAACAATGATACCAGTATAAAATGATGACAATTTATTTGAAATATGAAGTCAGATGTCCAGGATACAGGACAGTGCAGCATTTCAGTGTGGAAAGGGCTTTACAAATAAAATACAATTCTCAGTAAAAAAGGGTAAATAAATTATTTATGTATAAATTAAAGTTACATGCTGTGTATGATTTGTTTCCCCTTTTTCTTCAGTGAAATAAATATCAATTAAATATATTGTTGTTGTGTTCTGCATCTTCACAACAACAACATCAAACACAGCAGAAGTACAGAGCAAAATAGATTATTTAAACTACAATCCAATAATAATAATAATAATAATAATAATAATAATAAATGGTGATGCAGAACAGAGCAGTGGCACAAGGCAATCACAGCAGGCAGACACATAGTATAAGAGCTCAGCACAGATATGCATGGATACATAACACAGGGGCATTACAGTGTGAAGTACCTGTACATACAAGGCTTTTTATTTTTTTGGCAGCAACAGAGCCAGTGGCAACAGCAGATGAACCAGCACAAATGGCAGTCCGATATCTTGCGTCGCAGCTACTGGATGTAACTGATGTAACAGTGATCACATTAATGAACATACCCACATGTCCAAAATATAAAAAATAAAAAAACCTGTCAGTGCATAGAATCAGAACAGCACAGAGGCATGACAGCGTGTTATACAGGTGTGAATGGGACACACAATGATTTCCCCCCTTAAACCATATGACAGGCAGCAGACACACAGCAGGCCTATAAGACTTGTCAGTGCATAGAATCAGAACAGCACAGAGGCATGACAGCGTGTTATACAGGTGTGAATGGGACACACATTTTTTTTCCAAGCAGAGTGTCACTGTGCTGTAGAAGAGTTGTGGCAGGGTGGGTGGACCGGTGTTGGTAGAAAGCCTCCACACTGCGGCAAAGTCCCGGTCCTTGTGGAGGGGAAAGTCAATGTCTTTTAAAAAAAAACACACACACACAACACTGCAAACAACTATATACACCTGCCCCAGCAAGAGTGCGAAATCAGTCCGGGGCTCGATTGCATGTGAAACAGGAAAAAGCCAGAATTACATGGGAAACGCTAAAAAGTCACTTTTAATAGTTTTGTCCATTACAGCCAAACTAAGTGAGAGAGCCACACCAAACCACTCTATAATGTACAAGTCGCCGCTGTGAAGCTTCCTGAGGTCGAAACTGGCAGATAGGTGCTTCCAGAAGAGAATGGCAGCTTGTGTGAAAAAGCTTGTTTTCTCAGCCTGAGAAGCTCATTCAGCACACTTAGTTGGAAAAACACCAAAGTCCCACAGAATTGCATGTGAAAAAGGAAAAAGCCAGAATTACATGGGAAAAGCAAAAAAGTCAATTTTAATATTTTTGTTCATTACAGCCAAACTAAGTGAGAGAGCCACACCAAACCACTTATGCATCACTTTAATTATGCCACTGTGAAGCTTTGCAAGTCCAGAATGAATTATTCTGTGGTCAAGTGTGCCCTCTTTTGTCGAAAAAGCGTAACTGCATTTGGAAGACAGAAAACCACTCTATAATGTACAATTCACCGCTGTGAAGCTTCCTGAGGTGGAAACTGGCAGATAGGTGCTTCTGGAAGAGAATGGCAGCTTGTGTGAAAAAGCTTGGTTTCTCAGCCTGGCACACTTAGGTGGAAAAACACCAAAGTCCCACAGAATTGCACTTGAAACAGGAAAAAGACAGAATTACATGGGAAACGCAAAAAAGTCACTTTTAATAGTTTTGTCCATTAGAGCCAAACTAAGTGAGAGAGCCACATCAAACCACTCTATAATGTACAAGTCACCGCTGTGAAGCTTCCTGAGGTGGAAACTGGCAGATAGGTGCTTCTGGAAGAGAATGGCAGCTTGTGTGAAAAAGCTTGTTTTTTCAGCCTGGCACACTCATGTGGAAAAACACCAAAGTCCCACAGAATTGCATGTGAAACAGGAAAAAGCAAGAATTACATGGGAAACGCAAAAAAGTCACTTTTAATAGTTTTGTCCATTACAGCTGAACTAAGTGAGAGAGCCACACCAAACCACTCATGCATCACTTTAATTATGCCACTGTGAAGCTTTGCAAGTCCAGAATGAATTATTCTGTGGTCAAGTGTGCCCTCTTTTGTCGAAAAAGCGTAACTGCATTTGGAACACAGAAAACCACTCTATAATGTACAAGTCACCGCTGTGAAGCTTCCTAAGGTGGAAACTGGCAGATAGGTGCTTCCAGAAGAGAATGGCAGCTTGTGTGAAAAAGCTTGTTTTCTCAGCCTGAGAAGCTCATTCAGCACACTTAGGTGGAAAAACACCAAAGTCCCACAGAATTGCATGTGAAACAGGAAAAAGCCAGAATTACATGGGAAACGCAAAAAAGTCACTTTTAATAGTTTTGTGCATTACAGCCAAACTAAGTGAGAGAGCCACACCAAACCACTCTATAATGTACTAGTCACCGCTGTGAAGCTTCCTGAGGTGGAAACTGGCAGATAGGTTCTTCTGGAAGACAATGGCAGCTTAAATGAAAAAGCTTCTTTTCTCAGCTGTTGTTCGACGTCATCCCGAGCACATGGTTACTTATCATATGGCGAATTAAAGGCACCTGCACGCATTTAAAGCAAGGAGACCTGTTTTGTTAAATGTGCATTAATATTTGTATCGTTTTGGCCTCCTGAATGGCTCCAGGTTTAAAAAGTCAAGTTAAAAAGTATTTAAATAGACATGACAAGGTTTTAATCAATTCAATATTTATTAGGAATGGTCAAAATGTATAATAGATAAGCTGGGAAAGTGCAATGTAGCAGCAGCATTACACACAGTAACAACACACAGACATATCAAAAAAATCAACATAGAATGCAATATAAAAAATGGATAAATAACCAGTATAATTGCAGTGCAAACTAAAAATAAAAAATATAAGGTGCAGTGAACAGATGAAACATATAAGGTGCTTGGATAATAGTACAGTAAATATTTAAAAAAAAAAAACTTTTAATGTCTTTTTAAACTCTTCTCAGCCAGCCACAGCTCCACAGTCTTCCCTTCATAGAAAGCACAGAAGTGCTCTCCCCCATATTGGCTGTGGCCAAAGTCTTTCTGCTGTGGCTGGCCACAGAGTTGGCAGATCCGCAGTTTGTGGGGCTTCCTCACTTTCCCACCTGGTTTCTCTGGTTTCTCATGCCTCTGTTTGAGGTTCCAGGCTGTTGTTCTGGGGAGCTTCTGTAGCTCACCAGGGCCAAGCTGTTCCCTGATCTACTCTTGCACTGTGCGTCCTCCAGGGCCCTCTTCCACAGCACAAAAGTATTGGCCCTTGAGGTAAGTGTGGCCACCATCCACCGTGCATGCTTGGCCACGGATGTTGCAGGGGTCACCAGGTTTGTGCTGTGGCTTTCCCCTGGTACTTTGGAGGACTTTTTTGTCTTTTGCTGCTTTAATTTTGCGCCTGTACACAGTGCAACGGGTGGGCTTGCTGGTCCCCGCCACTGGCTCTGCTGCCTGAAGCCGTCAAGGAGAGGAGCTGGAGGAGGAGGAGGAGGAGGATGTGCAGTCGTAGTCCACTTAAATACAAATACAATACAGAACTCTGTTAGTCAAGGTACATAGAAACACAGATGCAGTTTAACAAAGTATATTTCTAACAAACCTAATGAAGTGACGTGTTTGGTTTTCCGCGTTGCTTTTCTGCCTTCCATTCTGTCCAACTAAACCCTCAGCACCCCCTGTTGTTTTACAGTGTCCATTTGAGGCCCATTCTCACCTAGTCTCTAGGTAAACCTTTGAACCTGACCCTGGGTTGACCCCTTGACCCTAGTTTTAAGTGAGGAGAGGGAATGATGTATTGTGTGACTGTTACCTGTGGGAATTTAGTGATATCAGGCACCTAGTCTAGATACCTAGTCTTCCCTATATTTATTTAATTTCTTAAAGACCGAAAGAAGCAGGAGAAAGCATTGGTTTAAAAAAGAAAAGTTTATTTAAAACAAAAACAATTAAGACAGCAATATACAACTATATAGATATATATTGGAATTTCCCCATTGTGGGACAAATAAAGGAATATCTTATATAAGACAACTATATACACAATATTTATTTAGCAAACATAATTGACAAACTAAATACACTATATACACAATATTTACAAATCCCTCCCTCCCAAACACACACACACACACACACACACACACAAAGCGTTCGCTCAGAGAGGGGGAGCCGCCCCATCACTCACTCACACACACACACACACACAAAGTGAAGTGTTCGCTCAGGCAGGGGGGCTGCTCCATCACGCCCCTTCACCTCTGCCAGCCACTGCTCCACAGTTCTCCCTTTCCCCTCGGCCCGGGAGCAGAAGGTCTCCTTCTTGTAGCGGCTGTGGCCAAACGCCCGCGTCTTCGGTTGGCCACTGCGCCTGCAGTTAAAGTGGGAGACCTTCTTTGCTGGTTATAAGTGTTCTCCCAGCTCCCGGCACAACGCTCTTTCTCCTCCTGGAGCTTGCGCCTCCAGGCGGTGTTCCTTGGCACTGGTGGAGCAGTGGCAGCTGTGGCTGTGGAGGGGATGTCACCGGCCTCCGCGCTGACGCTGGTGGACAGGACGGCGTCCGCGCTGGAGGCTTGTGGGGTGGCTGATGAGGAGGAGGAGGAGGAGGCAGTGGAGGAGCTGGCGACGATGAGGTCCAGGACCAGAAGCGTCCGTGGCCAGGCGGTGCTGGAGGGGCTGGTCTGGCTGCTCAGGCTGCTGCAGCACAGTCGGTGGGGCAGGCAGGGGCTCCGCTGCAGTCTGGGGAGTGCTGGGCCCCAGGACTGCAATGGCGATGGTGTCCCTCATCATGGCCTTGCTCCTCTGGTTGTGCCTTAAAAAACAGAATGTAACAAATGCACATTAGTAATCATGACATCACACACACACACTCACACAGTGCCACTTCAAATCAGATGTGAGAGAAAGGATCAGGTCTTACCATTGCGTCAGGGTCCGCCGATTGACATCATATAGCTGGATGCGGGTGCTCGTCATGAGGGCTGCACAACTATAAACATTCTCGCGAATTGTTAGATAGTCCCTCATGACGGCACCCCAGCGAGGAATCCAGACCCCGGCAATCTTCCTGCCCTCGCTGCAGTGGAGGATGCTGAGGTCCAGCAGGACAGCCTCCACAAGCCTCGACACATCGGGAGACTGCGCCGCTCCCGCCCCCTTGCCCAGGACCGCACTACATAGACAGAGAGAGAGAGAGAGAGAGAGAGAGAGAGAGAGAGAGAGTGAGTCAGTGAGTTAATTAGTGACTGACAGGACAGGACAAGAACCAAAAAAAGCTTGGAAATTTATTGTGACTGCTTACCGCTTCACACTATCCACACCCCTGGCATGTGAGCGTGCCGCTGGGTGGTCCGGAATCGGCCTTGGACAAGCCGGCCCTGGTGACGGGGGGGGAATTTGACCGCTGCCTTGTCCCAATCACTCAACTTCAGCCAGAGAGCGGTGATCTCTCTGGCTTGCCTGGGAGTGACGTAGCGGCGGTGGCGCAGTTCCACGAGGGCCTGGGCCAGGGCCACGACGTGCTGGTAGCTGCCTCCACCTGGCCCGATAACATCCTCCTCCTCCTCCTCCTCCTCCTCCTCCTCCTCCTCCTCAGCCTGCTGCACCTCCATTTGGTCCACGCGGGTGAGGTTTGAGGACTGAAGGAGAGCGCTGTGGTGTTCGAGGAGACGAATCTCCTCTGGTTCCTCCTCCTCGAACTCTTCATCACTGCCCCCCCCCCCCCCCGGCTTCGTCCTCATCAGTCCCTCCTGGATGCAGTCGAGGTGTCGGCGCTGCGTGCTCCAGATCTCCTCCATTCGGGCGCGGTCGATCAAAGGGACGCCCATGCTGTCCGTCACGTGCCAGAAGGTGTCCAGCACCTCTTGGACCAGCCGCTCCGTCTCCACTGCACCCCTGGTGCGGCGCCGGCAGTGACGGGCGAGCTCCTTGGCGTCCAGCTTGACCTCCTGGGCGTCCCTCCCCTCCTCGGACTGCTTGGCTCCTCTCAGGCGGGACACGTCTTCGGCGTCCCACTCAAAAATGGCGAAGGAGAGCCTCGCCATGAAGAGGCCGTAGAGCTGGTGGCTGTCGGTGGTCACCCCTCTGGCAAAACGCCGCATGAGGTGCCACACGTCGAGCCTGACGACCAGCTCGTGCCACTCGTGGAACAGCTTGGACGTTTGACACTGTCCCACGGTGGCACAGCAGTCCCGGTCCACGTACAGGACCCTTGGAGGGGCCTTCCCGGCTTCGCGGTACCATGCCATGTCGACAAGTCCGCCCCCCCTCAGCTGCGGTGAGGACGGACATGAGCACCTGCCCGTACTCATTGCCGACGTTGGTGACCCAGGCGGCCGTCCCGGCAGCACCGCCCGCAAGCTTTTTGGTGATCTGTGTGACACAGCAACACAACAACATTCAGACACATGACAAAACAAACATTACACTGGGTACACGGCACGCTGTGGTGGATAACAAAACCTACCTTCTTGGTGGAGTCCATCTTCAAAAGATCACCAAAGATGGAAGTGACTCTGGCTCTCGTCTCGTCGAGCCTCGTCAAGGCGTCCCTGACGTAGACGTTGATGAGCCAGAGCACTGTGGGCACCGGGTGCATGGTTGGGAGCGACGACGCCGCCAGCGGCGCAGCGCCCGGTACCCGAAGCTTGCGGAGCACGGAAAGGTACAGCATCGACCGCGCCATCCACTCTCTGGTGTGCTGCTCCACCAGAGAGGCACGGAGGCGAGACGCACTGTTGCCCAAAGTGCGCTCCTTCATGAGCCCGATCACAGCTCTGTCGCAGGACAACCGGGGAGGGGAAAGAGGTGATCAGAGGTTACTGGAGAAAACCACAGAAATACATTACTGTTGCTGTTACTGTTTACATTACTTACTTGTACGTGAGAACTGCTGGAAACTGCTCACGATGGGCCATGTCCAGCTGTCCCAAGATGTCCTGCGACCATCCCGGCATCTTCATGTGACAGGAGCTGCATTCCAGGTGGTCCGTGCCCATGAAGTACCAGCAGCTCCTGTCCAAGACCCTCCTCACCGTCTTGTAGAGGCCAGCTCCCGCAAGCTTGCCCCCACAGGCGACGATGGGGCAGCGGAGGTGGTACGCCCACATCCTGTAGGGCACCCACAGGAAAAAGGGACTCTGGAAAAAGGGGTGGGCTGTGGCGGGTGGCTGGGTGTAGAGGGGCCGGGCACCTGGTGGGTGCCACCACGGGGGCCCCCCCCTTTGGGGCCCCCTCCCCAAAGGGCCCCCCCCCCCCCCCCTTGTTTTTTTTTTGGGGGGGGGCCCCCCCCCCCCCCGGGGGGGGGGGCAAAAACACAAAGGTGTGAGAGAGTTTTTTTTTTGAAAACAAACACACACACCCTACAACACCATATTTTTACACGCGGGCTGACCTCTCCCCACAGGTGTTGTCCTGAAGGGGACGTTCCGGTGGCTGGGAGAGAGAGAAGGGGGGCACGGCTGATGGGGCATCCCTGCACGGGTCGACCTCCATGGCGGCAGCGAGCAGGTCAGCATCCGAGGGTCCATCCTGGGGACCAACAGCGTCCAGGGGTGGTTGTGGTGGTTGTGCTGCCAGGGCTGCCTTCTCTGCATCCCGGGCCTGCACATATTTTTTTAAGTCCACCAACCTGGACGCTTTGGCTGTGGGTGCCGCCTGCCTCACAAACTGTACATAGCTAAAAAAGAGAACAGAAATGCAATGGGTAAAAAAGTCACGCACACACACAGACATACACACACAGACACAGATACACACACAGACACACAGATACACACACAGATACACACACAGACACACACAGACACACACACACACACACACACACACACACACACACACACACACACAGACACACACACACACACAACTTACCTTGCCCGCTCACGGTCCGTCGACTCGTACAGGGTCTTGTAGGTCAGGTCACTATGAACACCGAACCCCACCAGCGTGTCGTCCACGCCCCTCATGGTCTGGGGACTGCCCTCGAGCATCCTACGCCTGTCGATGGCTGCCACCATCGGCGGGAACAGCCTGGCGTAGGAGACGAGGGCGTCTTTGTGCACCATGAGGGCATTCTGCTGACTAGTGCCCCCTTTGTCTCTCTCTCCCTCGTGGGACACACAGATGGTGACTGCGTATCCCACGTCATTCTCCAGCAGCCACCGGAACGTCTGACCACGGTACTGGCCGAGCTGCAGCTCGCTCTCGGCCAGCACCTGATGGTGATCGGTGGGGTTACCTCCCTTCTGCACCACCCTGTCTCTTGCCTCAGAGCGCACCAGCTCAGGGGTCTTAACCACCACCAGGGCAGTGGCAGAGGCAGAGGCCCCCCTCTGGCGGCGGCTCAAGGCCAGCGCCTCCTGAGAGGCCCGCAGGGTCAGGTCAAGGTTTGCCTCAAAGCGGAAAATAGGCTGCATTTTCTAGAAAGACAAGAAATAAGATTTAAGTCAGTAATCTGCTACACATGCACTGTTTACATCCTACTGACAGTCTATTACTGTACTCAATGATACTGTGCCCATTCATTAACATACATTCAACATCAGGCGTCCTGTTTACACATTTAAACCATATTTACACTTTGAATTTTGACTTCAAACTGTAGTAACTACATCTACAGGGTCTAAGGAAGATAATCAGGTAGTCTGTTTAAAGATTAAATACATTGTGAGAGATCGCCAGCCCTCAGAAAAGTAGTAACTAAAATGACCTCATTCACCTCCTTGTTTTTAGCTAGCAAAATCACGGCTGGTCTGTTTACACAGTGTTTAAACCATATTTACACTTCAAATTTTGACTCCACCTCGTTGTACCAGCATACCAAGGGTCTTAAGAAGTGAGCCAAGTTGTCTCATCACGTTTTTAAAGCGTTTCCAGAGATCGTCAGCTCATCACAGCAGTGGCTAAATGCTCATTCATTTCCAACGCTTAGCATGCTAATAGCGATTTATATGCTAACGCATCTAAAGCACAGTTAAACTTTAAATATCAACTCCACACAATAGCAGTACAATATCCTAGGTCTCAACAAGTAAACCCAGTATGGGAATATTATTTTAAACACATTTCACCGATCGGTAATGACATCGGCGGCAGTCCTAACTTACGCTAACGTTACATTGGCTCGCTGTTTCACTGCTAACTGATTACTGTATAATATATAAGCTGCCTTTTCAATGTAGCACATAATTTTACAAACAATAAAGTTTGTCTAACCTTATAATATTGTGTGAATGTCCGTCCGTCCGCTCACTCAAACGCCGCTCAGTCCGAATGAATGAATGACACTGACCGTGGCTGTGGCTTTGGGGGTGGGCGGGACATGCGGCGAGCTGTCGAATCACAGCACAGCACCCAAATGGAACAGACCAATGGGGTTGACCTGGCCTTCACCCATTGGCCTGTTCCATTTGAGCATGAGCCAATGATAGCCTCTGAAATCGGTAGGTGGGGACATTTATGTGGAACACAGGTACAGAGACGAAGGCTGTCCCAGAGGCGCTCCCCCAGCGTTCTTCTCTGTTTTGGTCGGCACCCGCGCATGCGCACTAGAGCGCAAAAGACGCGCGGTCGACGTGCGGAACGGCACTCCCGCTCGCCGGTTCGAATCCCGACGGAGGCAAACTGCGAAACGCGTGCATAGCGTCGAAATGTCTTCTCTAAATATAAAAAAATGATTAAAACATGCTTGGAACCGTTGTATAGAGTCTATAAATGATAATGAATTTGCATATTTCCAAGGCCAGGCAATGCAATAATAAATGGATTTTTCATTTACAGTACGGTTTATCTCCTGTGTCTTCATTTTATTGAGAATATGTATCATCAGTGTTTATTGAGAATATGTATCATCAGTGTTTATTGCTTTAAATTTGATATAGGACAAGAGAACAATGATACCAGTATAAAATGATGACAATTTATTTGAAATATGAAGTCAGATGTCCAGGATACAGGACAGTGCAGCATATCAGTGTGGAAAGGGCTTTACAAATAAAATACAATTCTCAGTAAAAAGGGTAAATAAATTATTTATGTATAAATTAAAGTTACATGCTGTGTATGATTTGTTTCCCCTTTTTCTTCAGTGAAATAAATATCAATTAAATATATTGTTGTTGTGTTCTGCATCTTCACAACAACAACATCAAACACAGCAGAAGTACAGAGCAAAATAGATTATTTAAACTACAATCCAATAATAATAATAATAATAATAATAATAATAATAAATGGTGATGCAGAACAGAGCAGTGGCACAAGGCAATCACAGCAGGCAGACACATAGTATAAGAGCTCAGCACAGATATGCATGGATACATAACACAGGGGCATTACAGTGTGAAGTACCTGTACATACAAGGCTTTTTATTTTTTTGGCAGCAACAGAGCCAGTGGCAACAGCAGATGAACCAGCACAAATGGCAGTCCGATATCTTGCGTCGCAGCTACTGGATGTAACTGATGTAACAGTGATCACATTAATGAACATACCCACATGTCCAAAATATAAAAAATAAAAAAACCTGTCAGTGCATAGAATCAGAACAGCACAGAGGCATGACAGCGTGTTATACAGGTGTGAATGGGACACACAATGATTTCCCCCCCCCCTTAAACCATATGACAGGCAGCAGACACACAGCAGGCCTATAAGACTTGTCAGTGCATAGAATCAGAACAGCACAGAGGCATGACAGCGTGTTATACAGGTGTGAATGGGACACACATTTTTTTCCAAGCAGAGTGTCACTGTGCTGTAGAAGAGTTGTGGCAGGGTGGGTGGACCGGTGTTGGTAGAAAGCCTCCACACTGCGGCAAAGTCCCGGTCCTTGTGGAGGGGAAAGTCAATGTCTTTTAAAAAAAAACACACACACACAACACTGCAAACAACTATATACACCTGCCCCAGCAAGAGTGCAAAATCAGTCCGGGGCTCGATTGCATGTGAAACAGGAAAAAGCCAGAATTACATGGGAAACGCTAAAAAGTCACTTTTAATAGTTTTGTCCATTACAGCCAAACTAAGTGAGAGAGCCACACCAAACCACTCTATAATGTACAAGTCGCCGCTGTGAAGCTTCCTGAGGTCGAAACTGGCAGATAGGTGCTTCCAGAAGAGAATGGCAGCTTGTGTGAAAAAGCTTGTTTTCTCAGCCTGAGAAGCTCATTCAGCACACTTAGTTGGAAAAACACCAAAGTCCCACAGAATTGCATGTGAAAAAGGAAAAAGCCAGAATTACATGGGAAAAGCAAAAAAGTCAATTTTAATATTTTTGTTCATTACAGCCAAACTAAGTGAGAGAGCCACACCAAACCACTTATGCATCACTTTAATTATGCCACTGTGAAGCTTTGCAAGTCCAGAATGAATTATTCTGTGGTCAAGTGTGCCCTCTTTTGTCGAAAAAGCGTAACTGCATTTGGAAGACAGAAAACCACTCTATAATGTACAAGTCACCGCTGTGAAGCTTCCTGAGGTGGAAACTGGCAGATAGGTGCTTCTGGAAGAGAATGGCAGCTTGTGTGAAAAAGCTTGTTTTCTCAGCCTGAGAAGCTCATTCAGCACACTTAAGTTGGAAAAACACCAAAGTCCCACAGAATTGCATGTGAAAAAGGAAAAAGCCAGAATTACATGGGAAAAGCAAAAAAGTCAATTTTAATATTTTTGTTCATTACAGCCAAACTAAGTGAGAGAGCCACACCAAACCACTTATGCATCACTTTAATTATGCCACTGTGAAGCTTTGCAAGTCCAGAATGAATTATTCTGTGGTCAAGTGTGCCCTCTTTTGTCGAAAAAGCGTAACTGCATTTGGAAGACAGAAAACCACTCTATAATGTACAATTCACCGCTGTGAAGCTTCCTGAGGTGGAAACTGGCAGATAGGTGCTTCTGGAAGAGAATGGCAGCTTGTGTGAAAAAGCTTGTTTTTTCAGCCTGGCACACTCATGTGGAAAAACACCAAAGTCCCACAGAATTGCATGTGAAACAGGAAAAAGCAAGAATTACATGGGAAACGCAAAAAAGTCACTTTTAATAGTTTTGTCCATTACAGCTGAACTAAGTGAGAGAGCCACACCAAACCACTTATATCACTTAATACAAACTCAATTCTTACAGCAACTAAGTGAGAGAGCCACACCAAACCACTTATGCATCACTTTAATTATGCCACTGTGAAGCTTTGCAAGTCCAGAATGAATTATTCTGTGGTCAAGTGTGCCCTCTTTTGTCGAAAAAGCGTAACTGCATTTGGAACACAGAAAACCACTCTATAATGTACAAGTCACCGCTGTGAAGCTTCCTGAGGTGGAAACTGGCAGATAGGTGCTTCTGGAAGAGAATGGCAGCTTGTGTGAAAAAGCTTGTTTTTTCAGCCTGGCACACTCATGTGGAAAAACACCAAAGTCCCACAGAATTGCATGTGAAACAGGAAAAAGCAAGAATTACATGGGAAACGCAAAAAAGTCACTTTTAATAGTTTTGTCCATTACAGCTGAACTAAGTGAGAGAGCCACACCAAACCACTTATGCATCACTTTAATTATGCCACTGTGAAGCTTTGCAAGTCCAGAATGAATTATTCTGTGGTCAAGTGTGCCCTCTTTTGTCGAAAAAGCGTAACTGCATTTGGAACACAGAAAACCACTCTATAATGTACAAGTCACCGCTGTGAAGCTTCCTAAGGTGGAAACTGGCAGATAGGTGCTTCCAGAAGAGAATGGCAGCTTGTGTGAAAAAGCTTGTTTTCTCAGCCTGAGAAGCTCATTCAGCACACTTAGGTGGAAAAACACCAAAGTCCCACAGAATTGCATGTGAAACAGGAAAAAGCCAGAATTACATGGGGAACGCAAAAAAGTCACTTTTAATAGTTTTGTGCATTACAGCCAAACTAAGTGAGAGAGCCACACCAAACCACTCTATAATGTACTAGTCACCGCTGTGAAGCTTCCTGAGGTGGAAACTGGCAGATAGGTGCTTCTGGAAGACAATGGCAGCTTAAATGAAAAAGCTTCTTTTCTCAGCTGTTGTTCGACGTCATCCCGAGCACATGGTTACTTATCATATGGCGAATTAAAGGCACCTGCACGCATTTAAAGCAAGGAGACCTGTTTTGTTAAATGTGCATTAATATTTGTATCGTTTTGGCCTCCTGAATGGCTCCAGGTTTAAAAAGTCAAGTTAAAAAGTATTTAAATAGACATGACAAGGTTTTAATCAATTCAATATTTATTAGGAATGGTCAAAATGTATAATAGATAAGCTGGGAAAGTGCAATGTAGCAGCAGCATTACACACAGTAACAACACACAGACATATCAAAAAAATCAACATAGAATGCAATATAAAAAATGGATAAATAACCAGTATAATTGCAGTGCAAACTAAAAATAAAAAATATAAGGTGCAGTGAACAGATGAAACATATAAGGTGCTTGGATAATAGTACAGTAAATATTTAAAAAAAAAAAACTTTTAATGTCTTTTTAAACTCTTCTCAGCCAGCCACAGCTCCACAGTCTTCCCTTCATAGAAAGCACAGAAGTGCTCTCCCCCATATTGGCTGTGGCCAAAGTCTTTCTGCTGTGGCTGGCCACAGAGTTGGCAGATCCGCAGTTTGTGGGGCTTCCTCACTTTCCCACCTGGTTTCTCTGGTTTCTCATGCCTCTGTTTGAGGTTCCAGGCTGTTGTTCTGGGGAGCTTCTGTAGCTCACCAGGGCCAAGCTGTTCCCTGATCTACTCTTGCACTGTGCGTCCTCCAGGGCCCTCTTCCACAGCACAAAAGTATTGGCCCTTGAGGTAAGTGTGGCCACCATCCACCGTGCATGCTTGGCCACGGATGTTGCAGGGGTCACCAGGTTTGTGCTGTGGCTTTCCCCTGGTACTTTGGAGGACTTTTTTGTCTTTTGCTGCTTTAATTTTGCGCCTGTACACAGTGCAACGGGTGGGCTTGCTGGTCCCCGCCACTGGCTCTGCTGCCTGAAGCCGTCAAGGAGAGGAGCTGGAGGAGGAGGATGTGCAGTCGTAGTCCACTTAAATACAAATACAATACAGAACTCTGTTAGTCAAGGTACATAGAAACACAGATGCAGTTTAACAAAGTATATTTCTAACAAACCTAATGAAGTGACGTGTTTGGTTTTCCGCGTTGCTTTTCTGCCTTCCATTCTGTCCAACTAAACCCTCAGCACCCCCTGTTGTTTTACAGTGTCCATTTGAGGCCCATTCTCACCTAGTCTCTAGGTAAACCTTTGAACCTGACCCTGGGTTGACCCCTTGACCCTAGTTTTAAGTGAGGAGAGGGAATGATGTATTGTGTGACTGTTACCTGTGGGAATTTAGTGATATCAGGCACCTAGTCTAGATACCTAGTCTTCCCTATATTTATTTAATTTCTTAAAGACCGAAAGAAGCAGGAGAAAGCATTGGTTTAAAAAAGAAAATTTTATTTAAAACAAAAACAATTAAGACAGCAATATACAACTATATAGATATATATTGGAATTTCCCCATTGTGGGACAAATAAAGGAATATCTTATATAAGACAACTATATACACAATATTTATTTAGCAAACATAATTGACAAACTAAATACACTATATACACAATATTTACAAATCCCTCCCTCCCAAACACACACACACACACACACACACACACACACACACAAAGCGTTCGTTCAGAGAGGGGGAGCCGCCCCATCACTCACTCACACACACACACACACACACACAAAGTGAAGTGTTCGCTCAGGCAGGGGGGGCTGCTCCATCACGCCCCTTCACCTCTGCCAGCCACTGCTCCACAGTTCTCCCTTTCCCCTCGGCCCGGGAGCAGAAGGTCTCCTTCTTGTAGCGGCTGTGGCCAAACGCCCGCGTCTTCGGTTGGCCACTGCGCCTGCAGTTAAAGTGGGAGACCTTCTTTGCTGGTTTTAAGTGTTCTCCCAGCTCCCGGCACAACGCTCTTTCTCCTCCTGGAGCTTGCGCCTCCAGGCGGTGTTCCTTGGCACTGGTGGAGCAGTGGCAGCTGTGGCTGTGGAGGGGATGTCACCGGCCTCCGCGCTGACGCTGGTGGACAGGACGGCGTCCGCGCTGGAGGCTTGTGGGGTGGCTGATGAGGAGGAGGAGGAGGAGGCAGTGGAGGAGCTGGCGACGATGAGGTCCAGGACCAGAAGCGTCCGTGGGCAGGCGGTGCTGGAGGGGCTGGCCTGGCTGCTCAGGCTGCTGCAGCACAGTCGGTGGGGCAGGCAGGGGGCTCCGCTGCAGTCTGGGGAGTGCTGGGCCCCAGGACTGCAATGGCGATGGTGTCCCTCATCATGGCCTTGCTCCTCTGGTTGTGCCTTAAAAAACAGAATGTAACAAATGCACATTAGTAATCATGACATCACACACACACACTCACACAGTGCCACTTCAAATCAGATGTGAGAGAAAGGATCAGGTCTTACCATTGCGTCAGGGTCCGCCGATTGACATCATATAGCTGGAAGCGGGTGCTCGTCATGAGGGCTGCACAACTATAAACATTCTCGCGAATTGTTAGATAGTCCCTCATGACGGCACCCCAGCGAGGAATCCAGACCCCGGCAATCTTCCTGCCCTCGCTGCAGTGGAGGATGCTGAGGTCCAGCAGGACAGCCTCCACGCTCCCGCCCCCTTGCCCAGGACCGCACTACATAGACAGAGAGAGAGAGAGGAGAGAGAGAGAGAGAGTGAGTCAGTGAGTTAATTAGTGACTGACAGGACAGGACAAGAACCAAAAAAAAGCTTGGAAATTTATTGTGACTGCTTACCGCTTCACACTATCCACACCCCTGGCATGTGAGCGTGCCGCTGGGTGGTCCGGAATCGGCCTTGGACAAGCCGGCCCTGGTGACGGGGGGGGGAATTTGACCGCTGCCTTGTCCCAATCACTCAACTTCAGCCAGAGAGCGGTGATCTCTCTGGCTTGCCTGGGAGTGACGTAGCGGCGGTGGCGCAGTTCCACGAGGGCCTGGGCCAGGGCCACGACGTGCTGGTAGCTGCCTCCACCTGGCCCGATAACATCCTCCTCCTCCTCCTCCTCCTCCTCCTCCTCAGCCTGCTGCACCTCCATTTGGTCCACGCGGGTGAGGTTTGAGGACTGAAGGAGAGCGCTGTGGTGTTCGAGGAGACGAATCTCCTCTGGTTCCTCCTCCTCGAACTCTTCATCACTGCCCCCCACCCCCCCCGGCTTCGTCCTCATCAGTCCCTCCTGGAGCGTCAGGATCATCCAGGTCCTTCTGCAGCACAGCGCCCGTCTGGGAGAACAGGTACTCCACCCCAATGAGTTCCCCTGTGGGCACACAGAGACACAGATGTTAAATGACAGACACCTAAGACAGGTGTTAAACGTTACCGTTACCTCAGACAGATTTATGACTTACCTGTGTACTCCCTGGGCATGGTGTACGTGTCGACCAGCGTGAGCCCAAGAAGCTCTTGGGTCAGCTGGTCGAAGCTGTGCTGCAGCTGGGCACTGTAGCAACGCAGCGCCGACCTCTGTCCTCCCTCGATTCTCGTTCCACCGCACCAGGCCCTCCAGCAGGTACACCTGGAAGTGTACATCACTTGCAGATTGTCCTAAGCAGAAACAAAGCAACACAGTTAGTGTGAGGACAAATAAACACACAAATACATAATTGAGTCTGTGTTGTAAACCACACATGTACTTACCTGGGATGAAGCGGCACAGGTGCAGGTGGAACGATTCCAGGGAAGTGGAGCCTCGGCCGCACCGGTAGACGGGGAGCCTCACCCCGCCTTTGGTGAGCTCTCCCGTCTTGGTGTAGAGGTCCACTCCCGCAGGGTCCTGGATGCAGTCGAGGTGTCGGCGCTGCGTGCTCCAGATCTCCTCCATTCGGGCGCGGTCGATCAAAGGGACGCCCATGCTGTCCGTCACGTGCCAGAAGGTGTCCAGCACCTCTTGGACCAGCCGCTCCGTCTCCACTGCACCCCTGGTGCGGCACCGGCAGTGACGGGCGAGCTCCTTGGCGGACAGCTTGACCTCCTGGGCGTCCCTCCCCTCCTCGGACTGCTTGGCTCCTCTCAGGCGGGACACGTCTTCGGCGTCCCACTCAAAAATGGCGAAGGAGAGCCTCGCCATGAAGAGGCCGTAGAGCTGGTGGCTGTCGGTGGTCACCCCTCTGGCGAAACGCCGCATGAGGTGCCACACGTCGAGCCTGACGACCAGCTCGTCCCGGTCCACGTACAGGACCCTTGGAGGGGCCTTCCCGGCTTCGCGGTACCATGCCATGTCGACAAGTCCGCCCCCCTCAGCTGCGGTGAGGACGGACATGAGCACCTGCCCGTACTCATTGCCGACGTTGGCCGCAAGCTTTTTGGTGATCTGTGTGACACAGCAACACAACAACATTCAGACACATGACAAAACAAACATTACACTGGGTACACGGCACGCTGTGGTGGATAACAAAACCTACCTTCTTGGTGGAGTCCATCTTCAAAAGATCACCAAAGATGGAAGTGACTCTGGCTCTCGTCTCGTCGAGCCTCGTCAAGGCGTCCCTGACGTAGACGTTGATGAGCCAGAGCACTGTGGGCACCGGGTGCATGGTTGGGAGCGACGACGCCGCCAGCGGCGCAGCGCCCGGTACCCGAAGCTTGCGGAGCACGGAAAGGTACAGCATCGACCGCGCCATCCACTCTCTGGTGTGCTGCTCCACCAGAGAGGCACGGAGGCGAGACGCACTGTTGCCCAAAGTGCGCTCCTTCATGAGCCCGATCACAGCTCTGTCGCAGGACAACCTGGGAGGGGAAAGAGGTGATCAGAGGTTACTGGAGAAAACCACAGAAATACATTACTGTTGCTGTTACTGTTTACATTACTTACTTGTACGTGAGAACTGCTGGAAACTGCTCACGATGGGCCATGTCCAGCTGTCCCAAGATGTCCTGCGACCATCCCGGCATCTTCTTGTGACAGGAGCTGCATTCCAGGTACTCCGTGCCCATGAAGTACCAGCAGCTCCTGTCCAAGACCCTCCTCACCGTCTTGTAGAGGCCAGCTCCCGCAAGCTTGCCCCCACAGGCGACGATGGGGCAGCGGAGGTGGTACGCCCACATCCTGTAGGGCACCCACAGGAAAAAGGGACTCTGGAAAAAGGGGTGGGCTGTGGCGGGTGGCTGGGTGTAGAGGGGCCGGGCACCTTGGTGGGTGCCACCACAGGCGGAGTTCAGATGTGAGGACACCCTGCCCGTTGGGTGCCCTCCTGAACAGTGCCCGGCCCACCCAGTCGTGCTGCTCTTCGGGGAGCGTCAGCCTCCAGCCACGTGGTAGCAGCTGAAACACACAGCAGTGTCAGACCGTTAGTGTACTGAACACAGACACACACACACTACAACACAATATGTCATCACTGAGCATACCTGTGCGCCGGGGCCTGACCTCTCCCCACAGGTGTTGTCCTGAAGGGGACGTTCCGGTGGCTGGGAGAGAGAGAGAAGGGGGGGCACGGCTGATGGGGCATCCCTGCACGGGTCGACCTCCATGGCGGCAGCGAGCAGGTCAGCATCCGAGGGTCCATCCTGGGGACCAACAGCGTCCAGGGGTGGTTGTGGTGGTTGTGCTGCCAGGGCTGCCTTCTCTGCATCCCGGGCCTGCACATATTTTTTAAGTCCACCAACCTGGACGCTTTGGCTGTGGGTGCCGCCTGCCTCACAAACTGTACATAGCTAAAAAAGAGAACAGAAATGCAATGGGTAAAAAGTCACGCACACACACAGACATACACACACAGACACAGATACACACACAGACACACACAGAACAACACACAGATACACACACAGACACACACAGACACACACACACACACACACACACACACACACACACACACACAAACAAACAAACAACTTGCCTTGCCCGCTCACGGTCCGTCGACTCGTACAGGGTCTTGTAGGTCAGGTCACTATGAACACCGAACCCCACCAGCGTGTCGTCCACGCCCCTCATGGTCTGGGGACTGCCCTCGAGCATCCTACGCCTGTCGATGGCTGCCACCATCGGCGGGAACAGCCTGGCGTAGGAGACGAGGGCGTCTTTGTGCACCATGAGGGCATTCTGCTGACTAGTGCCCCTTTGTCTCTCTCTCCCTCGTGGGACACACAGATGGTGACTGCGTATCCCACGTCATTCTCCAGCAGCCACCGGAACGTCTGACCACGGTACTGGCCGAGCTGCAGCTCGCTCTCGGCCAGCACCTGATGGTGATCGGTGGGGTTACCTCCCTTCTGCACCACCCTGTCTCTTGCCTCAGAGCGCACCAGCTCAGGGGTCTTAACCACCACCAGGGCAGTGGCAGAGGCAGAGGCCCCCCTCTGGCGGCAGCTCAAGGCCAGCGCCTCCTGAGAGTCCCGCAGGGTCAGGTCAAGGTTTGCCTCAAAGCGGAAAATAGGCTGCATTTTCTAGAAAGACAAGAAATAAGATTTAAGTCAGTAATCTGCTACACATGCACTGTTTACATCCTACTGACAGTCTATTACTGTACTCAATGATACTGTGCCCATTCATTAACATACATTCAACATCAGGCGTCCTGTTTACACATTTAAACCATATTTACACTTTGAATTTTGACTTCAAACTGTAGTAACTACATCTACAGGGTCTAAGGAAGATAATCAGGTAGTCTGTTTAAAGATTAAATACATTGTGAGAGATCGCCAGCCCTCAGAAAAGTAGTAACTAAAATGACCTCATTCACCTCCTTGTTTTTAGCTAGCAAAATCACGGCTGGTCTGTTTACACAGTGTTTAAACCATATTTACACTTCAAATTTTGACTCCACCTCGTTGTACCAGCATACCAAGGGTCTTAAGAAGTGAGCCAAGTTGTCTCATCACGTTTTTAAAGCGTTTCCAGAGATCGTCAGCTCATCACAGCAGTGGCTAAATGCTCATTCATTTCCAACGCTTAGCATGCTAATAGCGATTTATATGCTAACGCATCTAAAGCACAGTTAAACTTTAAATATCAACTCCACACAATAGCAGTACAATATCCTAGGTCTCAACAAGTAAACCCAGTATGGGAATATTATTTTAAACACATTTCACCGATCGGTAATGACATCGGCGGCAGTCCTAACTTACGCTAACGTTACATTGGCTCGCTGTTTCACTGCTAACTGATTACTGTATAATATATAAGCTGCCTTTTCAATGTAGCACATAATTTTACAAACAATAAAGTTTGTCTAACCATATAATATTGTGTGAATGTCCGTCCGTCCGCTCACTCAAACGCCGCTCAGTCCGAATGAATGAATGACACTGACCGTGGCTGTGGCTTTGGGGGTGGGCGGGACATGCGGCGAGCTGTCGAATCACAGCACAGCACCCAAATGGAACAGACCAATGGGGTTGACCTGGCCTTCACCCATTGGCCTGTTCCATTTGAGCATGAGCCAATGATAGCCTCTGAAATCGGTAGGTGGGGACATTTATGTGGAACACAGGTACAGAGACGAAGGCTGTCCCAGAGGCGCTCCCCAGCGTTCTTCTCTGTTTTGGTCGGCACCCGCGCATGCGCACTAGAGCGCAAAGACGCGCGGTCGACGTGCGGAACGGGCACTCCCGCTCGCCGGTTCGAATCCCGACGGAGGCAAACTGCGAAACGCGTGCATAGCGTCGAAATGTCTTCTCTAAATATAAAAAAATGATTAAAACATGCTTGGAACCGTTGTATAGAGTCTATAAATGATAATGAATTTGCATATTTCCAAGGCCAGGCAATGCAATAATAAATGGATTTTTCATTTACAGTACGGTTTATCTCCTGTGTCTTCATTTTATTGAGAATATGTATCATCAGTGTTTATTGAGAATATGTATCATCAGTGTTTATTGCTTTAAATTTGATATAGGACAAGAGAACAATGATACCAGTATAAAATGATGACAATTTATTTGAAATATGAAGTCAGATGTCCAGGATACAGGACAGTGCAGCATATCAGTGTGGAAAGGGCTTTACAAATAAAATACAATTCTCAGTAAAAAGGGTAAATAAATTATTTATGTATAAATTAAAGTTACATGCTGTGTATGATTTGTTTCCCCTTTTCTTCAGTGAAATAAATATCAATTAAATATATTGTTGTTGTGTTCTGCATCTTCACAACAACAACATCAAACACAGCAGAAGTACAGAGCAAAATAGATTATTTAAACTACAATCCAATAATAATAATAATAATAATAATAATAATAATAAATGGTGATGCAGAACAGAGCAGTGGCACAAGGCAATCACAGCAGGCAGACACATAGTATAAGAGCTCAGCACAGATATGCATGGATACATAACACAGGGGCATTACAGTGTGAAGTACCTGTACATACAAGGCTTTTTTTTTTTTTGGCAGCAACAGAGCCAGTGGCAACAGCAGATGAACCAGCACAAATGGCAGTCCGATATCTTGCGTCGCAGCTACTGGATGTAACTGATGTAACAGTGATCACATTAATGAACATACCCACATGTCCAAAATATAAAAAATAAAAAAACTTGTCAGTGCATAGAATCAGAACAGCACAGAGGCATGACAGCGTGTTATACAGGTGTGAATGGGACACACAATGATTTCCCCCCCTTAAACCATATGACAGGCAGCAGACACACAGCAGGCCTAAATGCTTGTCAGTGCATAGAATCAGAACAGCACAGAGGCATGACAGCGTGTTATACAGGTGTAATTTTTTCCAAGCAGAGTGTCACTGTGCTGTAGAAGAGTTGTGGCAGGGTGGGTGGACCGGTGTTGGTAGAAAGCCTCCACACTGCGGCAAAGTCCCGGTCCTTGTGGAGGGAAAGTCAATGTCTTTTAAAAAAAAAAACACACACACACAACACTGCAAACAACTATATACACCTGCCCCAGCAAGAGTGCGAAATCAGTCCGGGGCTCGATTGCATGTGAAACAGGAAAAGCCAGAATTACATGGGAAACGCAAAAAAGTCACTTTTAATAGTTTTGTCCATTACAGCCAAACTAAGTGAGAGAGCCACACCAAACCACTCTATAATGTACAAGTCACCGCTGTGAAGCTTCCTGAGGTCGAAACTGGCAGATAGGTGCTTCCAGAAGAGAATGGCAGCTTGTGTGAAAAAGCTTGTTTTCTCAGCCTGAGAAGCTCATTCAGCACACTTAGTTGGAAAAACACCAAAGTCCCACAGAATTGCATGTGAAAAAGGAAAAAGCCAGAATTACATGGGAAAAGCAAAAAAGTCAATTTTAATATTTTTGTTCATTACAGCCAAACTAAGTGAGAGAGCCACACCAAACCACTTATGCATCACTTTAATTATGCCACTGTGAAGCTTTGCAAGTCCAGAATGAATTATTCTGTGGTCAAGTGTGCCCTCTTTTGTCGAAAAAGCATAACTGCATTTGGAAGACAGAAAACCACTCTATAATGTACAATTCACCGCTGTGAAGCTTCCTGAGGTGGAAACTGGCAGATAGGTGCTTCTGGAAGAGAATGGCAGCTTGTGTGAAAAAGCTTGTTTTTTCAGCCTGGCACACTCAGGTGGAAAACACCAAAGTCCCACAGAATTGCATGTGAAACAGGAAAAAGCAAGAATTACATGGTAAACGCAAAAAGTCACTTTTAATAGTTTTGTCCATTACAGCCAAACTAAGTGAGAGAGCCACACCAAACCACTCTATAATGTACAAGTCGCCGCTGTGAAGCTTCCTGAGGTGGAAACTGGCAGATAGGTGCTTCTGGAAGAGAATGGCAGCTTGTGTGAAAAAGCTTGTTTTCTCAGCCTGAGAAGCTCATTGGGCACACTTAGGTGGAAAAACACCAAAGTCCCACAGAATTGCATGTGAAACAAGAAAAAGCCAGAATTACATGGGAAACGCAAAAAAGTCACTTTTAATAGTTTTGTCCATTACAGCTGAACTAAGTGAGAGAGCCACACCAAACCACTTATGCATCACTTTAATTATGCCACTGTGAAGCTTTGCAAGTCCAGAATGAATTATTCTGTGGTCAAGTGTGCCCTCTTTTGTCGAAAAAGCATAACTGCATTTGGAACACAGAAAACCACTCTATAATGTACAAGTCACCGCTGTGAAGCTTCCTAAGGTGGAAACTGGCAGATAGGTGCTTCCGGAAGAGAATGGCAGCTTGTGTGAAAAAGCTTGTTTTCTCAGCCTGAGCACACTCATGTGGAAAAACACCAAAGTCCCACAGAATTGCATGTGAAACAGGAAAAAGCCAGAATTACATGGGATACGCTAAAAAGTCACTTTTAATAGTTTTGTCCATTACAGCCAAACTAAGTGAGAGAGCCACACCAAACCACTCTATAATGTACAAGTCGCCGCTGTGAAGCTTCCTGAGGTGGAAACTGGCAGATAGGTGCTTCTGGAAGACAATGGCAGCTTAAATGAAAAAGCTTCTTTTCTCAGCTGTTGTTCGACGTCATCCCGAGCACATGGTTACTTATCATATGGCGAATTAAAGGCACCTGCACGCATTTAAAGCAAGGAGACCTGTTTTGTTAAATGTGCATTAATATTTGTATCGTTTTGGCCTCCTGAATGGCTCCAGGTTTAAAAAGTCAAGTTAAAAAGTATTTAAATAGACATGACAAGGTTTTAATCAATTCAATATTTATTAGGAATGGTCAAAATGTATAATAGATAAGCTGGGAAAGTGCAATGTAGCAGCAGCATTACACACAGTAACAACACACAGACATATCAAAAAAATCAACATAGAATGCAATATAAAAAATGGATAAATAACCAGTATAATTGCAGTGCAAACTAAAAATAAAAAATATAAGGTGCAGTGAACAGATGAAACATATAAGGTGCTTGGATAATAGTACAGTAAATATTTAAAAAAAAAACTTTTAATGTCTTTTTAAACTCTTCTCAGCCAGCCACAGCTCCACAGTCTTCCCTTCATAGAAAGCACAGAAGTGCTCTCCCCATATTGGCTGTGGCCAAAGTCTTTCTGCTGTGGCTGGCCACAGAGTTGGCAGATCCGCAGTTTGTGGGGCTTCCTCACTTTCCCACCTGGTTTCTCTGGTTTCTCATGCCTCTGTTTGAGGTTCCAGGCTGTTGTTCTGGGGAGCTTCTGTAGCTCACCAGGGCCAAGCTGTTCCCTGATCTCTACTCTTGCACTGTGCGTCCTCCAGGGCCCTCTTCCACAGCACAAAAGTATTGGCCCTTGAGGTAAGTGTGGCCACCATCCACCGTGCATGCTTGGCCACGGATGTTGCAGGGGTCGCCAGGTTTGTGCTGTGGCTTTCCCCTGGTACTTTGGAGGACTTTTTTGTCTTTTGCTGCTTTAATTTTGCGCCTGTACACAGTGCAACGGGTGGGCTTGCTGGTCCCCGCCACTGGCTCTGCTGCCTGAAGCCGTCAAGGAGAGGAGCTGGAGGAGGAGGAGGGAGGAGGAGGATGTGCAGTCGTAGTCCACTTAAATACAAATACAATACAGAACTCTGTTAGTCAAGGTACATAGAAACACAGATGCAGTTTAACAAAGTATATTTCTAACAAACCTAATGAAGTGACGTGTTTGGTTTTCCGCGTTGCTTTTCTGCCTTCCATTCTGTCCAACTAAACCCTCAGCACCCCCCTGTTGTTTTACAGTGTCCATTTGAGGCCCATTCTCACCTAGTCTCTAGGTAAACCTTTGAACCTGACCCTGGGTTGACCCCTTGACCCTAGTTTTAAGTGAGGAGAGGGAATGATGTATTGTGTGACTGTTACCTGTGGGAATTTAGTGATATCAGGCACCTAGTCTAGATACCTAGTCTTCCCTATATTTATTTAATTTCTTAAAGACCGAAAGAAGCAGGAGAAAGCATTGGTTTAAAAAGAAAAGTTTATTTAAAACAAAAACAATTAAGACAGCAATATACAACTATATAGATATATATTGGAATTTCCCCATTGTGGGACAAATAAAGGAATATCTTATATAAGACAACTATATACACAATATTTATTTAGCAAACATAATTGACAAACTAAATACACTATATACACAATATTACAAATCCCTCCCCCAAACACACACACACACACACACACACACACCCCCCCCCCAAGCGTTCGCTCAGAGGGAGCCGCCCATCACTCACTCACACACACACACACACACAAAGTGAAGTGTTCGCTCAGGCAGGGGGGCTGCTCCATCACGCCCCTTCACCTCTGCCAGCCACTGCTCCACAGTTCTCCCCTTTCCCCTCGGCCCGGGAGCAGAAGGTCTCCTTCTTGTAGCGGCTGTGGCCAAACGCCCGCGTCTTCGGTTGGCCACTGCGCCTGCAGTTAAAGTGGGGAGACCTTCTTTGCTGGTTATAAGTGTTCTCCCAGCTCCCGGCTCGACGCTCTTTCTCGTCCTGGAGCTTGCGCCTCCAGGCGGTGTTCCTGGCACTGGTGGAGCAGTGGCAGCTGTGTGGCTATGGAGGGGATGTCACCGACCTCCGCGCTGACGCTGGTGGACAGGGCGGCGTCCGCCTGGAGGCTTGTGGGGTGGCTGATGAGGAGGAGGAGGAGGCAGTGGAGGAGCTGGCGACGATGAGGTCCAGGACCAGAAGCGTCCGTGGCCAGAGGCGGTGCTGGAGGGGCTGGTCTGGCTGCTCAGGCTGCTGCAGCACAGTCGGTGGGGCAGGCAGGGGCTCCGCTGCAGTCTGGGGGTGCTGGGCCCCAGGACTGCAATGGCGATGGTGTCCCTCATCATGGCCTTGCTCCTCTGGTTGTGCCTTAAAAAACAGAATGTAACAAATGCACATTAGTAATCATGACATCACACACACACACTCACACAGTGCCACTTCAAATCAGATGTGAGAAAGGATCAGGTCTTACCATTGCGTCTCAGGGTCCACGATTGAACATCATATAGCTGGATGCGGGTGCTCGTCATGAGGGCTGCACAACTATAAACATTCTGGGGTGTTAGATAGTCCTCATGACGGCACCCCAGCGAATCAGACCCGGCAATCTTCCTGCCCTCGCTGCAGTGAGGATGCTGAGGTCAGCAGGACAGCCTCCACAAGCCTCGACACATCGGGAGACTGCGCCGCTCCGCCCCCTTGCCCAGGACCGCACTACATAGACAGAGAGAGGAGAGGGAGGAGAGAGAGAGAGAGAGAGAGAGTGAGTCAGTGAGTTAATCGGTGACTGACAGGACAGGACAAGAACCAAAAAAGCTTGTATGTGACTGCCACCGCTTCACACTATCCACCCCTGGCATGTGGGCGTGCCGCTGGGTGGTCCCGGAATCGACCTTTGGACAAGCCGGCCCTGGTGACGGGAATTTGACCGCTGCCTTGACCCAATCACTCAACTTCAGCCAGAGAGCGGTGATCTCTCTGGCTTGCCTGGGGATGACGTAGCGGCGGTGGGCGCAGTTCCACGAGGCCTGGGCCAGGGCCACGACGTGCTGAGTAGCTGCCTCCACCTGGCCCGATACCCTCCTCCTCCTCCTCCTCCTCCTCCTCCTCCTCCTCCTCCTCAGCCTGCTGCACCTCCATTTGGTCACGCGGTGAGGGTTTGAGGACTGAAGGAGAGCGCTGTGGTGTTTCGGAGGCGAATCTCCTCTGGTTCCTCCTCCTCGAACTCTTCATCACTGCCCCCACCCCGGCTTCGTCCTCATCAGTCCCCTCCTGGATGCAGTCGAGGTGTCGGCGCTGCGTGCTCCAGATCTCCTCCATTGAGGCGCGGTCGATCAAGGGACGCCCATGCTGTCAGTCACGTGCCAGACAGGTGCTCCATCCCTCTTGGACCCGTCGCTCCGTCCACTGCACCCCTGGTCAGAGGGCGGCAGTGAGGGGCGAGCTCCTTGAGGTCAGCTTGACCTCCTGGGGCGTCCCTCCCCTCCTTCGGACTCCTTGGCTCCTCTCAGGCGGGGACCACGTCTTCGGGCGTCCCACTCAAAAATGGCGAAGGAGAGCCTCGCCATGAAGGAGGCCGATAGAGCTGGTAGCTGTCTGGGGTGGTCACCCCTCTGGCAAACGCCGCATGGGGTGCCACGTCGAGCCTGACGACCAGCTCGTGCCACTCGTGGAACAGCTTGGACGTTTGACACTGTCCCACGGTGCTTCACGGAAGTCCAAGTCCGACGTACAGGACCCTTGGAGGGGCCTTCCCGCTCGCGGTACCATGCCATGTCGACAAAGTCCGCCCCCTCAGCTGCGGTGAGGACGGACATGAGCTCCTGCCGGTACTCATTGCCGACGGTGGTGGCCCAGGCGGCCGTCCCGGCACAGCACCGCCACAAGCTTTTTGGTGATCTGTGTGACACAGCAACACAACAACATTCAGACACATGACAAAACAAACATTACACTGGGTACACGGCACGCTGTGGTGGATAACAAAACCTACCTTCTTGGTGGAGTCCATCTTCAAAGATCACCAAAGATGGAAGTGACTCTGGCTCTCGTCGTCGAGGAGCTGCGTCAAGCGTCCCTGACGCAGTAGGCGTTGATGAGCCAGAGCACTGTGGGCACAGGGTGCATGGTTGGGACGGACGGCGCCGCCAGCGGCTGGCGCCCGGTACCGAGCTTCGCGGAGCACGGAAAGGTACAGCATCGACCGCGCCATCCACACTCCTGGACTGCCTGCTCCACCAGAGAGGCACGGAGCGAGGCAGCACTGTTGCCCAAAGATGTGCTCCTTCATGAGCCCGATCACAGCTCTGTCGCGGGACAACCGGGGGAGGGAAAGAGGTGATCAGAGGTCACTGGAGAAACCACAGAAAATACATTACTGTTGCTGTTACTGTTGACGTACTTACTTGTACGTGAGGAACTGCTGGAAGCCTGCTCACGATGGGCCCTGTCCAGCTGTCCCAAGATGTCCCTCAGACCAACCCGGCATCTTCAAGAGGCAGGGGCTGCATTCCAGGTGGTCCGTGCCCATGAGTACCCAGCGCTCCTGTCCAAGACCCTCCCCGCACCCCGTCTTGTAGAGGCCAGCTCCGCAAGCTTGCCCCCACAGGCGACGATGGGGCAGCGGAGGTGGTGCGCCCACATCCTGTAGGGCACCCCTGGGAAAAGGGACTCTGGAAAAAGGGGTGGGCAGTGGCGGAGTGGCTGCGGTGTAGAGGGCCGGGCACCTGGTGGGTGCCACCACAGGCCGGGAGTTCAGATGTGAGGACACCCTGCCCGATGGGTGCCCTCCTGAACAGTACCCGGCCCACCCAGTCGTGCTGCTCTTAGGGAGAGTCAGCCTCCAGCCCGTGGTAGCAGCTGAGACACACAGCGGTGTCAGACCGTTAGTGTAAAAAAGCTGAACACGGACACACACACACTACAGCACAGTATGTCATCACTAGGCATACCTGTGCGCCGGGGCCTGACCTCTCCCCACAGGTGTTGTCCTGAAGGAGCCCGTTCCCGGTGGCTGGGAGAGAAGAGAAGGGGGAGCACGGCTGATGGGGCATCCCCTCCTTGGGTGGCCTCCCATGGGCGACAGTGACAGGTCAGCATCCAGGGTCCATCCTGGGGACCAACAGCGTCCAGGGGTGGTTGTGGCAGTTTGTGCTGCCAGGGCTGCCCTTCTCTGCATCCCGGGCCTGCACATATTTTTTTAAGTCCACCAACCTGGACGCTTTGGCTGTGGGTGCCGCCTGCCTCACAGACTGGCCACATAGCTAAAAAGAGAACAGAAATGCAATGGGTGAAAGTCACGCACACACACAGACATACACACACAGAGCACAGATACACACAGAGACACACACAGACACAGAGCCCACAGATACACACACAGACACACACACAGACACACACAGATACACACACACACACACACACACACACACAACTTGCCTTGCCAGCTCACGGTCCGTCGACTCGTACAGGGTCTTGTGGGTCAGGTCACTATGAGACACCGAACCCCACCAGCGTGTGGGTCCACGCCCCTCATGGTCAGGGGACTGCCCTCGAGC